>NC_080670.1:207932079-207988124 GCF_030247195.1 Topomyia yanbarensis | reverse complement strand
AAGCGCCAGGCACTGCGAGTAGTGATGAGCCCATTCGATCCGGCAGGATTGTTGTGTTTTTTCCTCATACACGGCAAGGTACTAATCCAGGAGCTGTGGAGGGCGAAGACGACATGGGATCAACTAATTCCGGAGGAGTTACTTGGGAAGTGGATGCGGTGGACGAGTTTGTTCAAACATCTGGACCAGATTAGCATTCCGCGTTGCTACTTTCCGCAACGTTCGGTGAAAGATATCTTGTCGCTGCAACTGCATATCTACGTGGATGCTAGCGAAGAAGCTTATGCGTGTGTCGCTTACTTTCGGGCGGTATTTCCGGATGGGATTTCTGTTGCGTTAGTCGGTGGGAAATCCAAGGTGGCTCCACTGAAGGCACACTCCATCCCACGGTTGGAGTTGATGGCAGCGGTAATCGGAGTACGCTTGATGAAGACCATCCTCACTGGGCACTCGCTCGTAGTCGAGAAGACAGTGTTATGGTGTGACTCTAAGACGGTGCTGGCTTGGATAAATTCAGATCATCGAAGATATCGCCAGTTCGTAGCTTGCCGAGTAGGTGAGATTTTGTCCAAGTCGGAGGCGAAGCAATGGCGTTGGATATCATCGAGAAAGAACGTCGCCGACGATGCGACAAAGTGGGGAAAAGGGCCGTGTTTGTCCTCAGGCGGCCGTTGGTTCCGTGGTGACAACGATTTATATTTGCCAGAAGATCAATGGACCATAGATGCAGATTCAGTCGGCGCGACGACCGATGAAGAGCTGAGGTCGTGTTTGGTGCACAAGGAGGTTATCGTACCGCCACAACTTGTGAGGTGGGAGCGATTCTCGAAACTGACGCATTTGTATCGATCGGTAGCACATGTTCATCGCTACGTACAAAATCTACGGCGAACGGTAAAACGAGAGACTCGACTGGACGGACCACTCACTCAAGAGGAATTAGCAACAGTCGAAACCACAATCTTTCGTTGGGTGCAGTGTGAGCAGTATCCGGACGAGGTGGCGACTTTGTCAGTAATGCGGGACAAGCAGCCAGGACAACAGGCGCGGCTAGAGAAAACCAGCAAAATATACAAACTGTCTCCGTACTTGGACGAAGCAGGTGTTATTCGTTCTGATGGAAGGATATCTGCTGCGACCGTCGCCGCGTTTGACGCTAAGTTTCCAGTAATATTGCCGAAAGCCCATCCAGTGACTAGACTGCTGGTTGAATGGTACCACCAACGATTTCTTCACGCCAATGGCGAGACTGTCGTGAACGAAGTGAGACAGCGTTTCCACATATCGCAGCTGCGCCCGTTCGTGCGTAAGGTGGCTAAAGAGTGCGCCTTGTGTAAAGTCAAGAAGCCAAGTCTGGCGACACCCCGAATGGCTCCACTCCCGGCGGCCAGGTTGCAGGCGTACGTACGTCCATTTTCCTACGTAGGCGTCGACTATTTCGGGCCGATCGGCGTGCGGGTGAACCGAAGTATTGCAAAACGATGGGTAGCTCTGTTCACGTGTATGACCACACGAGCAATCCATCTCGAAGTCGCTCACACACTTTCAACGGAATCTTGCAAGATGGCGATCAGGCGTTTCATCGGACGCAGAGGAGCACCTGTGGAGATCCGCAGCGACAGGGGCACAAATTTCGTGGGATCGAGCAACGAACTTAAGCAGGAGATGGGCAAAATCGAGCGCCAGCTTGCCGAAACGTTCACCAACGCGAACACGAAATGGGTGTTTAACCCACCTGGATCACCTCACATGGGTGGCGCCTGGGAGCGTCTAGTGCGGTCGGTGAAAACCGCTCTTGCTGCAATGGAGTCTTCTCGAACGCCGAACGAAGAAACGCTGGCAACGTTGCTAGTGGAAGCTGAGAGTGTGGTCAATTCGAGACCGCTAACATATATTCCTCTGGAGACGGCGCAACAGGAGGCTCTAACACCGAACCACTTTCTTCTAATGAGCTCGAGCGGCGTAACGCAGACTCCGAAGACGCTTACGGATCCAAGACAAGCCTGCAGGAACGACTGGAATCTATGCCGTACAATGGTAGATCAGTTTTGGCGCCGGTGGGTGCGGGAATATCTTCCTACCATCGCACGTCATACCAAGTGGTTTGAGGAGACAAAACCGATCGAGGTAGGAGATTCGGTGATCATCGTAGAGGAGAAGATACGCAACGGATGGATTCGAGGACGTGTAGCCAAGGTCGTGGTGGGCCGAGATGGGCGAGTTCGCGATGCCGTGGTGCAAACTCCCGACGGAATGGTGCATCGACCTGTTGCAAAGCTGGCGCGGATCGACATAGAAAAGGTGGGGCTTCAGCCGGGAACAGCAGAAGGTAAAGCTGAACCGGAGATAGCTAACCAGCCTTACGGGTCGGGGAGTGTTACGGTATGTCCCGCTGACCCCTTCCAACTCCACGGTCTACCACCTGTCGGTGGACAATTTTGATGTAGTGAGGACCATTTGAAATGGAAGGATAGGAAAAGGGAAAAAAGGACCGTTTGAAATGGAAGGATAGAAAAAGGAAAAAAAGGATCGTTTGAAATGGTAGGATAGAAAAACATAGACGTCACGTAGAGATGAGAGAAAGGTATAAGAAAAAAGAATAGATAGAAATTGTTGGAAGTTTAAGTAAATAGCACGTTGAATTCGTGAAGATATAAGCAAACATTTATTTCCGTAAGTAGATCCTATGGCAGCACGAATTTACATGAGTACAATTTCTGAATTAAAACCTAAACAGGTGCCGGAAGGCCAAGAAACGCACGCAACCGTTCGAATTGTGCACGATTGAGGTTAGGTGATACGTGACTTGCGTATTGCCCTGTAATCTAGCCGTAATTGTTGGGAATTAACGAGATACAATAATTGACCGATCTGATACCGTTTGGAATACATTCCTTAGGGTGTTGCTGAAAAGCCTCTTATTTAATCCACCCAACAGTGTGCTTGTGTTAACAATCCCAACTCCCACTGGCTGGCAGCGGTTTTCAAAAAAACATGTTTCCATCACTTAGTTCCAGGATTTGGGGAGGTGTTAGCTCTATTGAATTCTGATGACCCATTTTGAATACAGGGCAAACTGTGTTCCGGAGCCACCTTTTCATCAACCAGCCCCGCCCTAATATAATCTATAAATGACTGATTTTGTTACCTAAAACATTTGGTTTAGAGCTAGAACAATGTTTTTCCGTGTTAAGCAGAGAACATTTTGCTCGCGTATTTTCGCAATATCGTACTATTTGAAACGATAATGAAATGATTACTTTCATTACTCATGAATGTTATAGTCTAATAATCAATTAAGGCCGTCTGTCGATTTTTAGCCGAAATGTGACCATCAAGAACACGTTAAACAACCACAAGAGACCCCCTTCGACACCAGCTTGGCCTCACCAAGCCGTAACGCGGGTGGCGTCGTGAAAATTGTCGAATAGGAGTTGAAAACAGTTTGAGTAACATCTGATGTACTTCCTAATGTATATAATTCAAGACAATATGTCTTAGAACCGCCAGCGAGCCTAGTTTTCATACCGTACATAACTAAACTCACTATTCTCCCCTCACCCACTACAGGCGATAGAGGGTTGGGGTACCTTAAAACAGTTTTTGTCTGTCATTTTGGGTACATCAATACTTGCAATCAGAATAAATTAGTGTGCTCAGTAGAATGATATAATATGCTAGAGTCTGAGTCTTCTTAAGCGATAGAAATTCGTTGATGAAGGAAATGTCCAAAACTAGATTTTAGGATACCTCTACCTACAAATAAATATATAAATGACCCGCGTAAATATATAGCTAAAAAAATCTTCAGTAATACTACTCTAAAATAACCATTATATAAAGCTGAAGAAGAGAAAAATGTTTCTATTGTTTAATAACAATTTTTTTTCGAAAAGTCGGAGTACCTTTTTAAGAAAACTTAAGGTGCCAATTGATTTTGATGCGTTAGCAGGTTTCAAGAAACATTGCTAAACTGCCCATAATCGCAAGTCAGTCTCATGTTCTATGGGATTCCCTATCTACATGGGACTGACTTCCGATTATGGGCAGTAAAGTGAGTTTATAACGAAAACATCATCGAAAGCCAGTAAATACTTTTGACCGCCTTTTTAAGATTTGAGGCCTGTGTGACGTGATGTGAGCAGTACCATTCTTCTTACTTCAGCAGATCATGACAGCCAAACCAAATTTCAAACCCGCTGACCACTGTTTCTGATGGTTCGAGTTTGTTTGAACTCGAATGTTCAACTGTATTTTGTATAATTGTCATGTATATTAAAAATGAAATATATACAATTTACAGAACATAATTAACCGTGAAATACTAGTGTTGCAAAATAGGTGGATTGAAACAGGGTTTTTTTGTTACGGTTATGATTACATAATTTCGAAACCGTTACCTTTGGAGGTTTATTGATTTTGATTGTTTATACCCTTATAAGTAATTATAGGAAGCAACTTTTCAAAACAAATACTTGAAGGCTTAATGTCTTAAGTAAAATTGTTGATAATGTACACTTCTATTCCCCGCATGAGCAGACGGTTTCCGTAGTATTTATTTGAATGGCATCACAGACATAATCCTTGAACTGAAAAATGTGGTAAGAAGCCATAGAAGCAGCAAATATTTGTTGAATGTAAAATTCTAAAAAAAAAACCTATTTTAATCCACCTAGCGGTGCAATTGTGCCTTTCTCAATCATGAATCACGAGAATGTGTGCGATGTTTATATTCATTAAAAGCTTTTAAATGCATACATTACATTTTATTATTGTACATCACATGACAACTATATACAGGAAAATAAATCAAAAATTTTGAAGAAGAAAAAACAGCCACGGTAATATTGAACTGAAAAAAGGTGCGAAATCGGCAAAGTCCCAAAAAGTCGATTTTTACAAAAAAAAATTTTTCGAGATAACATAAAATCTCGACGTTTCATGCATTTTAAAGATGTTTTGCATCAAAAATACGAATTCGATTTCTGAAATTTTATGGGGTCCCCCCTTTGAAAAAAAATTTAAGTTCCGGTTTATATGGGAATTTCATATATGACCGGACGATTTAGTCTATATTTCCGCCCCCATATAAGCGATCCGTACGAAATTTTATAAACATCTGTGGGGATATTATAGCTGTCATTTGGGACTAAGTTTGTGAAAATCGGCCCAACCATTTCCGGGAAACTGATGTGAATTCGTAAATTTTGAAAGATGGCCGCTTTTCCCGGGCACTTCCGGAACCGTCTATGGTGGTCAATGAAGTCAACGAAAGTTTGGTTGGTCGTCGGTGACCTAGAACAGCAAATTTAAGTTGTTTGAAAGACATTTTAGCGAAATTTTTACCTTTTTTGCTTTCATCGGAGTATCGGTTTGAATCACAATTTGCTATGTGATCGCACGCCACAACCTATAACTCCGGAACCGGAAGTCGGATCGGGATGAAATTAAATAGCCATTTACGGGGACGCAATACTTTTCATTTTAGGCCAAGTTTAGTCGAATCGGTCTAGCCATGTCCGAGAAACCAGTCACATCGGTTATTCTGAATTTAGATACTTCCGCCGGGGCTTCCTGAACCGATGATGGTGGCCAATGTGGCCAAATAGACTTTGAATGGATGTTAGTGACCTAATACTACAAATCGAAGCAGCTGTGGTCATATTTTCGAAAAAATTTCACCTTTATGCATTCATTGCAGAATTTATCGAAATCGAAAATTAAAATTTTCTGCGTGTTCGTACTCATCACCCTGTAATTCCGGAACCGGAAGTCGGAAATATTAGAAATTCAATAGCAGCCTTCGGGAACGTTGCACCTTTCATTTGAGGCTAAGTTTGTCAAAATCGGTTCAGCCATCTCTGAGAAAAATGATTGACATTTTTGGTAACATACACACACACATACGCACATACACACACATACATACATACACACAGACATTTGCCGAACTCGACGAACTGAATCGAATGGTATATGTCACTCGGTCCTCCGGGCCTCCGTTAAAAAGTCGGTTTTCAGAGCAATTGCAATACCTTTCTATTGAGAAAGGCAAAAATTTCACGTTTTTACATTCATCGCAGAATTCGTTAGAATCGAGATTTAATGCGTGATCGTACGTATCCTCCTGTAATTCAGGAACCAGAACTCGGATCCGCACAAAATTCAACAGCAGCTGATGGACCTTCCATTTAAAATCAAGTTTGTCAAAATCGGTTCAGAAAATTCCGAGAAACCGATGTGGACAAATCAACAAATTTTGTTTTGTAACCATACTCTTCAACTCGTAATCCGGGACAAGATGTCGGTTGAAAATCATATTCAATAGCAACCTATGGGAATAGTATACCTTTCATTTGAATCTTAGTTTGTAAAAATCGGTTCAGCCATCTCCAAAAAACCGATGTGGACATTTTGTTAACAAATCCGCACATACACACATACATACATACATACATACATACATACATACATACATACACACATACATACACACAGATATTTTGCGATCTCGGCGAACTGAGTCGAATGTTATATGAGACTCGGCCCTCCGGGGCTCGGTTAGAAAGTCGGTTTTTGGAGCAATTGCGTAACCTTTCTATATGAGAAAGGCAAAAGAATAGTATTTAATTAGCTTAATCAGCATGAGTTCAATGTTATCTTCATGTGATTATATTTTGAAATGTTGGTGGAATGGGTTTAAAAGTGGAGGGAATGGGGGGTTAGTAGAGTGGGAGTGGAGGATGCGTCAGAAATCCTTCATTTTATTTTGGTATACGGGGTGGATGAAGGAAATGCGGGCGTGAGGGTGGTCCAAGGGGACGGTAGTGATGAAGGAGGGAGATGTAAGGGCAAGGCGGGGGGGGGGGGCGGATGCAATACTCAGCTGCATATTTGCCTTCCATTTGAGACTTGGTTTGAGAAAATCGGTTCAGTCATCACCGAAGAACCGATGTGACTTTATTTGTGGAATATGCCCGGAATTGCAGACTTCCGGAATCGTCGATAGTGGACAATATATTCAAAGAATGTTTGATTGGCAATCAGTGATCTAGATCTGCGATTAGAAGTAATTTGGTGACCATTTCAATAGTTTTTAGCCTCTGAGGTATTACGATTGTACCGATTTATATGGAAAATTCCAGTGTATCCTTACTAACACCCTTGTAACTCCGGAAGCAAGAGTCAGAACAGAATGAAATTCAGCAGCAGTCAATGGCATTACTGTATCTTTCATTTGAAATCAAGTTTGTAAAAATCGGTAGAGAATTCGTTGTGGAATGGGTGTGATATTAGCTTAGGAACTTGGTGGTTACCCGGGGGCGTTATGAACTGTCATAGGTGGCCAATGTGGTCAAAGCTGCTTTGATTGATCATTAGTGATCCAGACCCGCAAACTAGAGTAATGTTACATAAATTTTAATATGTTTTACATCATTTGAACATCATGGTGGTACCAGTTTATATGGGAATTTGCTGTGTGACCGCACTCTTCAACCCGTAACTCCGGAACCGGAAGTCGGATCAACTAAAAATTCAATAGCAGCTTATGGGAGCGTTATACCTTTCATATGAAACTAAGTTTGCGAAAATCGGTTCAGCCATCTCTGAGAAAATTGTGTGAGTTTAAATGACACACACACATACACACACACATACACACATACATACACACACACACACAGACATTTGCCGATCTCGACGAACTGAATCGAATGGTGTATGACACTCGGCCCTCCGGGCCTCCGTTAAAAAGTCGATTTTTACAGTGATTGCATAGCCTTTCTTTATATGAGAAAGGCAAAAATCATTCTTTATTTCATGAGCTGTTCTTCCAGACATTTTTTCAAGTTCGTCAATGGTAACATATACATGAATCAAATCAAATGTGATTTCCGTACTTTTTAAACAAAAACTGACATCGTTTTCTAGCCAGTAGTGTCGATCCTATCTTACTTATTAGAAAAGGTTCTATTCAGTACATTGGCATACATCGTAGGGTGAAAGCGTGGACATTCGTTTCGTTTTTACACAGTAGATCACATTTTCACCCCAGATTTTGTAATATTTCCGGAGGTCGAAGCAAAAATTTTACGCTAACAGAACTCCTCATGTCAAGCTTTATAGTAATCCTAGTGCCAATATATTCTCTAACTGCTAGGTGAATTAATTAGCAGTTTTCATAAAAGAATATGTTAATTATCATTGAACCCATTAGATATGAGACTCCTCATTGTACAATCTATTTACAACCCGATTGCTTCATATTAAGCACGGTACGTGTGCGTGTGTGAGAGAGAGACAGTACCGAATCAACCAAAATAGCTTTCAATTTGTACACTCCTTTCAATTCCGGCCCATTAAAATTAATTTTATGCTATTATCTAATAAAGCCCACATTCACCGAGAACCGAGTCAGAGGAGCGGACGCTGTATCTGTATGTTTTGATGGGGCCAACATTGCGCATAAAAGCAGCAGCAGCAGCCAGCAGAGAACTAAGCTGTACACACAGACGCCCGACATAGGAGCAGAGAGACCGCGAACCGACCGACCGACCGATCGCAGAATAAGAATAATGGCTGATGGCGATTTGACTTCCCCCCTCCGACATTTACTCGCTGCTTGAATGGGTGTTTTTATTATTTTTTTTCAGGGCTCGGTCACCACCGCCCAACGCTAGTTTTGAGCTGTGGTGGAGTACCAGACTTTAGGTATTATGATTTTTAGAAGTGTACAATGGTTGCCAGACCTGAGATTGTGGGATGGTGGCATCACCTGATGATATAAGCGAAATAAGTAGCCAAATGTCAAAATTCTGGACGCCAAAAACAGTTAACAAAAGAGTAAAGTTTGGGCAACCGAAACACTAAAACCTTGGAACGCAGTGACGAACCCTTCATACAAAATTGATAGTAAAGTTTGTTTTCAAACAATAAACCGTGAGGCAGTAATATTAATTAAAGTCAATGATATCGATTTTCTATAGCGCTTCCGTTGCCCATAATGTCGATACTCTGCTATTACTTATCCTTAGCCCTCCTCCTTAATAAGGCCTTGAAAATTCACCATGGATACATACAGTTATTAAACAAAGTTGGCAACCATGCCAACTACTCACCTTCGTCTCTGTTTCTCTCTCTCACTCGATCAACCCGCGCTAAGCCCAGTTTTCGCACGTTTTCCTTGCTCCTGTTGTTTTGATCTTTCTCGGCGGAGCCTGCCCTGGGGACCGGTCCAGTGGTTTTTGGTGATCTTGAGCTTAGCAGATCTAGTTTTTCTTCTTCTTACACACACTTAATTTAACATTCACGAATAAACGGACTTCCCTTCGGCTCTTCGTTGTTTTTTTTATTCAACCCCGTTTTTACTTCTGCTTCCTTCTAACTCGCGTCGTTTATCATATTCTCTTCTCGCCTTCGGCTTCTATCCCGAAAGGCTTGCAAACCTGTCCAAGCCGTGCACTTGAAAGAGGTCACTGCTAAAGGAACAGAAGGCACCCAAGGCGACAGAAAACTGTAACAGCTGGTCAATCTTCGCGATCACTTCCAGTACTATGATGCTATCGAACGAATCGGGGGGATGTACGCCAAATCTATGCTCACATTATTACGGAGAGCTGTACCTACTATGCACCATCTAGCAGACTTTCTCCCTCGGGCAAACATGCTAAACGATCAAACCACACATTTAGATCAATTAGCATTCGGTCGCTACTCTGGGGATCTGAAATCGACGGCAACTTGCTGCTGGCTATATTGGCTTATGGCACAGACCACGAAACAGCCCTTCGTGAGATGCTTCACTTGCTTTTTTGTTGTACTGTTTCGTTTTTCGTTCGCGTCATAGGTTGTGGTGGTAGTGATCGCGGTTTTATTGCTTCTCTCTTTCGCACACCCTTTCAGCCGATGATCGAGTGCAGCGGGAATGAGGCACGCGTTTCAACAAGTATGTACACACACAGAACACTGGCTGGAAGAAATTGCTATAATCACGATCAACCCTGGACATCAGTAGTAGGCTTTGACATGTTAAATGTTTTTTTTGCTCGTTCGCACTCTATAGGTTAGGTCACCACAACTATAGGACAGCCATTCCGTTTTCGTACTGCGAAACATCTGCGAGCGCTTGAAATCTGATCCGATCCTTTTCACTAGACACGATCTTCCACTCCATCCATCCAAGCAGCAGAGACCCTATAATCCAGTTGCACAAAATTCTTCTCCACTCTGTGCACCAACACACGAACCGCGCGCGACGCTGTGAAGACGGAGAAAAGATAAACGATCCTAAACGGCGAGGCTTCGAAAAGCAACTGACCCGACGATCTCGCTTCACACAAAAAGATACCTACCTCCTCCACCGATGTATATGTATTTAGAACACTCTTCAGCGCAGTCGAAGGAAGAGCATTCGCCGATATAGTCGCTTGTTGCTATTGTTGATTACACGAGTTGATCCCTGATGCCAGTCTGATGAGCCACCGAAGGGGTCCTCCAGCGGTTCATGCATTCATGACCATCAGCCCATCATCGGCTAAGCGTGAGATGAGAGTGTGCAGCAGACATCTTTTCGGAGAATGTCGTTTTTTTTTTCTTCTGTGCGATTCTTGTTCTTTTATGGCCGCATAAATACGAAACGAAAGATTTTTCTGTTTACTCTTGTTGATCTGGTGCTCTTTTGTCCTTATTATTCCCGTTGCTTTGCTTCATCGCTCTTTCATGTTTATGCTTCCTTTCGTGGTTAAGGTGGCTGCGGGGTTTCAAAATGAACAGCAAGCGCGATCACTAATAATGCATCATAGCTTGCAATTGCCGCAAATTTGAAGACACATGCTGTGCCGACCGATTGTACTGCTTTAAAGTGTCAATCGGCAGGAAATAATAGGCAATACATATAAATAAAAGCAGGGCGAAAAGCTTCCTGTCTTTCGGTTGCATTTGTTCATTTCTATTTAAAATTGCAAAAACTAATTGATGAATGACTTGCTCTATATTTATTTTATTTATTTATTTCCAAAAAATATGTCTCGAAACAGCGTTTTCCAGTCTTATTCCTTCTTAAGAAAGTCCTTTAATAGCAATAGTCTTTGGTCAACCTTGCCTGAAAAAAAAACATTTATTTTATTATCTACAGCGCTGCTTTCTGATAAAATTACCCTTCACAAAACACTAACAACTAAAATATCTCACAATTTTTTCATTATTTATATTTTTCGTTGACTATTGCTGATTTCGTTTTTAGAACGGAGTCGCTCTGAGCTGTCACTTTTATATGGATTTTGTAAATATTAGAGCGAACCTAGGGCGACTCTGATCTCTGATACATAGATAAATTCGATAAACAGTTCGTTCGCCTTTTGGTAACCAATGACAACCCCCTTGTTGGACCAGCAAAATGCGTTCTTTGTGGGACCCATGGTTAAAAATGGGTGGTTTAAAACAATTTCTTGGACTTCTCAGGGGAAGGTTTCGCCTTGAAACATTTCATTGTAAGCTTTCGCTATTTCGATAAATGTGAGCAAATTACCATGTATAGATCAGTGTTCTCGACGTATGATGAGCCAAGACAATCACCTCCAAAACGAAAGTTTCTTTTTTCCTAGTTCACGATGGTTTGAAAGCTTTGCAATATTCAGCTTATCTTCCCCGCCAAATGGTTTGAGAAGCAACTTTTCTGTTACTGCAGCGCCACAATGGTAGAAAACGACGGACACGTGAACTTAATTCATTTAATCAACAGTGGAGTACTTTTTTAATAGAACGTATGTAATTTTTGGTAGAAAACGAGAGAAACAGGTTTGATGTTTCTTAGCTTAGCTTAGATCAACCCAGGGACAACTTGACTGAAAGTGCTTGTTTCATATATGTACCACCGATTTGATGGTGGCGCTAGTATGCCTTCTCTGTACAAGTACCACGAACAACGAAACGAAGTTGTTTCAAGAAAAAAGCGTGTTTCGTTACGTGTGTTATGAACGCCGTCAATGCAGTTAGAACAACATTCAGAAAAAGCGTATTCCAAAATGTGGATGAAGTAAACTATTATTAGAGAATAAATTTATCCCTAACTAGAAAACGTCAGCAAAGTCAATGAACCTTATTATAAATTTAGCTGGTATTCATTGTTTTTAGCAACCGGCTTTCTTTCTTCCTAAAAATGTTTTGGCTTTCTTGTTGTGCGAAGTTTGTAATCGGTAAATTATTGGTGCTTTTTTCACGAGAAATATAAATGAAAAACATTTTGGCCAATGGAAGTAAATCACCAAGCTTAACAATTCGTGAACCTACTACGTCTTGTTTCAAGTTTATTAAAAACGTCAAGAATTCTAGTATTTTGACCGGGCAAAAAAACAAATTGTAGGATTTTCTACACATTTAGCAAAATTGGTTTTGAATAGAATTTGTGTGCTTTTATCAGAATTCTGGCAGCAAACCGGTAGTGCTCGGTTTCAGCAAGAATACTACCAGGAATATACAATATTGTTCGACTCCTGCCAGAGGTTTGTTCGACTTTTGCAATAATTCTGTCCGCAAGATATTGCGATGGTTTTGGTACGGATCCCTTCAGAATTATTCTGTTATTTTACTCGGCTCCAGTCTGATAGAAACCTAACGGAACGGCATCTACCGGAGCATTTCATGCCTGGGGAGATATTGATTCGATCCGAAAGATTTTCGGAAATGCAGTGCAAGTGGCTTGATTTTTAAAATCATCTTGTATTTCCGAAAATCGATTTATTTTATTTTGGATTTTTAAAATTCCAAATGGAATCTATGTTTCTATTTATGTATGATGGAACAACGAAATAAATTTGATGGTAGAAATGCTTAAATTGTTTATTCTTCACAGATATGGAAAATAATAAATGGGTTGCGCCTTTTTCAAATTTTGCTCCATTAGAGCCGCCATGACATCACCAAATCACCACAAAATTTGCTTATGAGTTTAGTATATGGGAGCTGTCAAGTTGACACCGGGCTGGCTTAGATAGACTGCCGGTGGTTAAACTTAGTGATTAACTGAATGATTTTCACTCATTCACAATGAACGAACAAAATGATGCTTGGGAGAAGCAAATCATTCTCGCTATACATATTTTACTGTATTAACATTTTCATAAAATGATCAATAATGACGTCGGTCACGACCAACGCTGTTCTTTCGGGGAAGGAAAGGTCTCTCAGTTCTGTTGATAGAATACGAGACATCTCGGGAAAAGAATTGTGATAGTAGGAAAGAAAAATTATGGGGAGATATGTCTTGGTAGACAATATGATCTGAGCAATATGCACGAACGTCGTTCGCAATCGAGACCCGAGAATTTTTATCGAGCAAATTTAACCCCGGACAATCGGGAGTGTTGCTTTTTATTTATACTTCAATGAACATTTGTTTTTTTTAGTTTTCGTTTAGCTTGAGCTTGTACGACCGCGCCTGCCAGAACCTCCGTTATTGACATGAACTTACTGAAGTCGTCATGGTGAATAGCGTTGATTTTTTGTCTTCAAGTATCTTTTAGAAGGAAAACTAGCAAAAATAAAAGAACGCAAATCGCACCTACAAAAGAAAACTATCGATTTTTTTCGTGAAGAGAATATGAAATGATTTTGAGTGGCCTAGAATAACCAGTAAATGTACCGAAAGAATTATTTTGTATGACTGATACACTGCCGTTAGAAGCATAATTGTCCCATGTGCTATGGGAATCCTTATACACCTATACACATGGGACAATTGTGCTTCTAGTGGCAGTACACTAGTAATCTAACACGTGCGTCGTTTGTTACCCTTCCCTGTCAGCATACGACCATAGATCCCACTCAATCTTCACTTATGCGGTTGGGGACAGAACCCGATTCAGGCACGGGCTCAAGCAAAAATGGCATACCATGATGTCTACTCAAGCTGTAAAGAAAAAAAGAGTCCTCAGTATTTTAGTAAGTTCAGTAAATTCACAGGGGTTTTGTAAAAAAATCAAATAAAACGAAAATTTCATCCAAAACAATATTTTTCTGTTCTATTTTTCTGGTTTACTAACTATGCGTGAGTCACATTGTTCTTTTCATATATTGTAACGCCATTCAATAGGCAATGGACTGTCGTTTTTGCCGGTTATTGCTTGAAGCGAAACTGAGTCAGGTTCTGATAACTGCTGTCAAAATGTATGTCCTGGCAGAGAGGTTGGGGTTGCAACCTGACTCTGTTTCGGGGTCACACAGAAACAGCATAAGTTACATGAAGCAGGCCGTTAACCACCGTAGCAAGCATCTTTGATTCCTTCAACGTCTATGAAACCTCCGACAGACAAACAGCACTCAGACGATTCCAGGAATCAAGAGCAGCGTAACGGTAAGAAATTAAGTTATTGGAATAAATATCGTGTGAAGATCTTGTGACTAAGATTTCGCCGAGCATTACAACGTCCGAACTGTCGCGTACAGGTAACCGGCAACGAAACACTGTAGTGCTCCAGCGAGTGAATAACTTTACGGACAACCCGGAAGCGGAAGAACTAGCATTTTTATATAACTCACACCGCAACAGACCTGCAATCAGCTCTGATGATGAAATCTTAAACTAATTACTTATAACGGTTGCTTAGTATTGTCCGAGACAGATGGAGCTCGAACAAATGCGTTACACGATTGAAGAGATCTTGTAGTCCCGAGATAGATAGATAAGTTCGTCGAAAAGGCACTCTCGGTAGAACGTTTTCGCGTAGCGTTCTAGACCTTACTTGAATGTTGACTTGGTCTAGTAATGCTGGAGAATCGATGCGGCCCGATAGAAGATCAGAGATAATTAGGGCTCTTGCAGTTAGCGGCAAAGTCCATCTACTGCGAGGACAGTGTCTCATCGACAAATACATTTTCAAACTGAGATTGAATTGCAGATAGTTTGTGAATTATTTCAAATTTCATCATACAAAAATATTATAGAAGGCAGTCCGGTTTCTTTCCGCTTCTAATTGACAAATCTCTTAAACGATTTAGGATCCGACTTGAACTCAGGTTGCATTTTTCGGTTGATGGTTTGAAAAACAGAAACTATTCAGCTTTTTAAAATCGTGATTGAGTCTGACATAATGAGCTCTTAGCGACAAAGCTCGGCGTTGCTAGACGTTCGTAATTCTGCTCTTTTTTCCGTTTTAACCTAACGCAGCTCTGTCGTCTGTCAGGGGTATTGGTCAGTTCGTCGATTAACTGTAACTGTAACACAATTTGGGCACAGAGAACAGACCTAGAGGCGGATCACACTCTTTTATATGGCTATCGTGGTCATAATAGCTTAATTTGGTTAATGGACGCAATCTAACAAAAAACAATATGGGGGACTCAATCAAATCATTCTTGTCATATAAGCTTGAGCTTGTGCGACCACCCCTGACCGCTACTCCGTTATCGATCTGGACTAGCTGAAGTTGCACAAAGAATAAGTAGATAATTCTGCTTGGGAGTAGCTCTTTCAATGTGCAACACCTGGTAATCCTAAATTGTTTATTGATCAATACCGGCGCCGGCCAGGCACTAACGTAGATCGCGAGAGGAAAGTGAAAAAATTATTAGTCCGATACTTGCTTTTGCTAGAGGCAGTATATACTACTGCGCACTCCACAAGTATCACCGGAGGAGGATATTTGTTAGTAAGTATAGACGTTGGATTGTACTTCTTCTTTACTTACGCCAGAGAGGTGACTTCACTTCTGGACTAGATATCGATCCATCAACTCATGGACCGGGGACCAACGGCTTTACTTCCCTTCTGAAGGAAGACGTGACCACAGATTTTTTCACCTCAGAAAAATCTCAATGACCTTGGCTGGATTTGAACCCAGGCCAACTGGATAAAGTGGCGGTCACGCTTACCACTCAACCACCGGTGCCGTCTCAAATTATTCTTTTCATATAAGATCTTTTAAATAGCCCCAATACTGATTTTTTAATTGCATTCTCTTAAATAAATAAACAAAAAAACACGGCATTTTCAAACAGCTGTAAAAAATCGAATGGGATTAATTGGGAATGTTTTCTTCATGAGAGGACACTCAAAATAATCTTCTCTTTTTAACAGATTCACCCAACATTGCCCGACAAGGTACTTGTTTTACTAACGAATATGTGTAAAATTGAAAAAAGTGAGCACTTTTATAAAACCTACCCAAAAATGACAAAGAAAAGCTAAAATTGACCCCAATTGATTGTAGTTGCTGGAGTTTGCTTTGAAAACACGATTTTCATTTATATATTGACTTTGGCTAATTAGTTTTTGAGCAATCTGAAAAATTGAGGGATAATGACTTTCAAGCTAATAAAATGATTTCAAATTATTGCATCCAAAAATTATCAAACGAAAACGCTTTTCTTTTTAAGCAAAACGTTAGAGTATGTTTCAAAGAACAATTTAAGCTGAAAATATCCAACTTTTTACGGGCCACAATGGCGGTCTAAATTGTTCAGTTCGTAATACGTTTAATGGCCCTTTTTTGACAATAATCGTTTGCGTTAACCGCCCAGTGAGATTGAGTCATCCTACGTTAGTCCAATGCGTTGGATGTTTATTCAATGAACGCCCAACATCTTCAACTGGGCGTATCTGTCAAGCTGGCGTAAACTATTATTGTCAAAAAGGGCCATTAAACGTATTACGAACTGAACAATTTAGACCACCATTACGGCACGTAAAAAGCTGGATGGACAAATAAACAGAAACAATATTTTTTCTATTTTGTCCAGGATTTGAAGTTAGTTACGCCTCTGTGCGCCGTTTGGTGCAATTTTCTTTGGCTGGCGGACATTAGTTGATCTAATTCCATGACCCAATCGCAACAACTCTGGACCTGCTGCTTTCCGACCGATTTCGCTCATTAGCTGTATGACCAAGCTGTTTAAGCGCATCGTAAATAGAAAACTTATCGCCGAGCTAAAATCAATGGTGCAACTCGTTGAACGGCAACAAGCTTTTTGTTCTGTTCATGGTACTGATATGTGCTTTGCAGAGCTAGAGATTGCCGATAATCGATGAGCACAGCTTCATAGACACAACTTGGTAGCATGGAATATCTGCCATCAGATCGAACGTCTTCTACTGTAGTCCTAATGCAAGTCAAGATCCAGTGCGTAACATTACCGTAACGTAACATTGTGTGCTATATGTGCCATCGGAAGCAGGGTTTATCGTATAAGGAGGATAGGAGAATTCCAATGAACCAATACCACCTAAAGAGAAATCAGCAAAATTTGTCACTGGTGCCCTCAAAAAACCTTCATTTTCATCGGAGAAAGAATTGAAGAGCGACCTCTCTGATTCCTTCTAAATGCCACAGAAAATAACCAAAAAAAAAAAATACTAGTAGAGGATTGATCATGAATCATGCACTAGCTATAGTGCGATCGCTAGAGCTATCAAAATAGAGTTTATTTCCAAGAACTTTTCCAAAAGACATCTGAATACGGAAGTAGCAAGCCAGATTAGTAAACGAGTATTGGAAGTACTTGTGGAGCTAAGGGTTAGTAACAATGTCTAGCCGCTATTCACACAAAACACTATCCTGGATGATGAATTTATCCAATAGTTTAATAAACTAGATTGACTAGAATACTCTTGACTGTGCCGATCGGCCAGCAATCGCTATACGGGACTTGTATGCACAAATGCACAAATCCCCGACTACATACGGGGAACGTGCCGTTCAAGCCAATATATTCTGATTGCTCCTTCAAATTATCTCCTGAAAACACTCTTGTTGCAAGCTGTTATAAAAATCAATTTTTATGCACCAGTTTCATTCTTGTTTCTTTCCAAAACAATTCATTTGGAATCATAATGACAATAATAACCGCGGGCTTATTAGTGTGTGTTTGGACATCGGTTTGGACATTCTTCTCAATCAAGACAGTGAACCCGAAAAGCAATGAGTAAATTAACGTTTGAAAAGTCTGCAAATTTTTGCGACATTTTGGTGACCTCGAGGGGTAGATCCTTATTTCTGGGCATTTAAAAAAAATAACAGGATATACGTTTTTATTTTGCACCAACACGACGTGGAAAAGGTATTATACACTCACCACCTTTTCATAAAACATTGAATGTTCAGCTCCTATATACCCGCGATTCTCACGTGATGCAATGTCAGCCCCAGTTACACCCAGCTGTCAAAAACCCTTCAATTCGCCCCCTGCTGGCAGCACGGAAGAGTGATTTCGTCGCCATCGGGCGAGCTTTCGATCATCGCTTCTCGGTACATTCCCTGGCCATCATCACAGTCGCGAACAAGCGGATTTTTTTTGCTGTAAAAAGAGAGTGCGTGAATATTGAATGCGAATGGCTGCGAACCAAAATCGACTAATGGTTTGCATGTGTCGCTAGAATCGTTACCCCGGACGTGTTAAACGATCGTTAGTGAGTGGTGTTCGGTACTGTGTATGCAATCGGGTAAATTTGTGCATTAAACAACAGTGAAAAGTGCCTCAAAATTTTCCCTGGTGCCCTCTTGAAGAAGGAAAAAAATTGGAGTGCCTCACACAAACACATCTTGCCTTATAACATAACCTGCCCACACATACGACTGTGTGTGCTGCTGCTGCTGCTGTTCAGTCATCATCATCGGGGTTCGTCTCTTTACATGTGGAATAACATTAGCAGAAGCAGCACCAGCAAAGGAGTGAACCGATAGAAGCCCACAGCTCTAGACGGCTGACTGCCAATAGTAGTAGGAAGGAAGCATTGGCTACGGCACACACACACGCGGGGACGGTGCTTTGCGGATCGAGGAACGGTGCAGAGTGAGTTGTGGCATTTTTTTTTCTCCTTTGCTTTAAGCTTATTTCTCGGTGTCTTTTCGATGTGCATCGAAAGGGATGCCAGGTGTTATTGGGGAATGTTCTTCCGGCTCTAGGGGGTGGGCTGGAGGAGGGCGGTGATCGGTCCAGACGGCCAGCAGGTCCGCCAGTGGTACTGGTCCAAATAATTAGTTCTCATCAGATGAACGATAGTTCTTAGAAAATTCAGTTTTAAAATAATGGGGAATGTTCCTAACAGGACAGTTTTGTTTTTAACATGAATTTTATAGCAATTGCAGGGAAAGGTAAAGTTGCGCTACTTAACTACTAATGAGTCCAATTTACACGAGATGGATGACGATTATTTTTTTTCTACGGTAGTGCTTGCCTGACAAAAAGGCCAAGAGAGAGGAACGATTCGGCGTTCACTCAACCGCGATTTCGGTTCGATTTCATCGCTTACCGCACACGACAGAGCCACTGTTACGACAATGCATAAGAAGTGGAAATAAGGTATAATATGAACCGAGCGGTTTTGACAGACAGCCATCAAAGAAGTCAGTCAGCGAACTTTGAGCCAGACCGAACCGAACCCCGACGAGCGAGAAGATACTTTATTTTTTTTTAATTTACCAACCAAACAGGCGTGAAAGAGATTCCGATGTTGCTTCGTTCGCTTTTGCACCTTTCACGATCGACCCTCTGAGGCCCTGCCCATGGAAAAACCTTGCAGCGCACGACGGTGCCACCTGTAAGCGCTGTGTGCGCAACGGTAACCGCCAAAAAATAAGAACGATTGCAGTGCAGTTTTAAGGGGGAAAATGACAGCGGGTTAACTGTCGTTTACAGCACAAAAAAAAACGATCCTCTAAAATGATGAGTAGTTGTTTAATGTGGGGAACATTTTTTTTTCGGCGATATGTTTGAATTGCTCGAAACATTAAACGGCGTTTGGTAACAGTTTTTTACTGTATCACTCCCTAAAAAGCCTAAAAGGACGAAAACCGTTTTGTACAAGAAGCGTAAGAGTTACCAAGGCTCTAAAAGCGTTTTTAAACAACGGAATATTTAGAGATAGAGTCCAGTAGATGCTGGGAAATATTACCCTCGAACTGCTATTTCAAGGTATGCCTCGGTTTTTGTAAATGAAATCCACCCAATGTAAAGTTGAAATAGATGTGAGCCGAACGGCGGTTTGGCATTCCATTGATTTTTGAATAAATTAAACGGCTCATATTACAGTCAAACTTTACCTTAATGACAAGCAGCACAATCCACAATTATAGCGCCAATTCTTCGCAACACGATCCACGAAATACAAGTTCCAAAAATTAATCCGCCACCAGTTCCAAGAAACTATGCGATTTTGTTGAAGAATGGTGTGAATAGCAAGAGTACCAAGTTGCTGCCTTTTGATCAATTTGTAAACTGATGACATTATTTAGCTTCACTATAGAGTGCCTACAGCTAGATAAGAATCCAATCGTGCAGCTGTACCTTGTAGTCCGCTCCATCGACGATTGCTCACATTTTCAAGAACTTCTGAATACATTTATTGGTTGATGTCGAAAAGAGTAGCTTATTGTAGCAAAGCAAAATGTCCAGACATCACTTGATTGTACAGTAAGTTCGATACATTTGGAATACTAAATTCGTCTTTAATATGAACTGGAAAAGGTTTAATCACCAAAGCAGCCCAACAACCCAAAAAATGGTTGGGACTTTAAGGATATTGGGTGAAGGCTATATAGGGCACTAATTGCAAAACACCAGTTTTGGAGTTCTCTTCAGCTCGTGTAGAACTTACGGATTGACATGCACTGAAATACCTTCTCTGGAACTAACACAGCGCCCGGTTCGATATAGCCTGATCGGTCTTAACTCGCTAGAACGACGCAGGAAGACTTAACATTTATAAAAAAAATATTCAAAGATAAAACCAACTCCCCAAAGACACTTTTCTTGAATTTAGTCGGACCGGACAAAACCAGGAATCTGTTCAGAAGTTCATTAACCTTTTCTGGTACATTTTATCTGAGATTTCGTCTACTAATAAGATTGAAAATAAATCGAGCAGATCTGAGCAAGTATGCAAGTTTCTATCTCGATGGAAGGCAACTTCAAATCAGCATTTAAGGACTAACTATCTGCACCATTCCTCGTTATTTATATCGGGCATTTTGCAAGGAAGCCACCTCGACCCAGTGATATTTGTCCTTTATTCTAATGATGTCAATATCAAACTCCAAGCATCCCGCCTTCCCTTCACCGACGATATGAAGATTTTTCGATAGATACGGGATTCAACCGATGCCAAATTTCTTCAAAGTGTTCTGGACAGCTTCAGTACGTGGTGTGATCTGAACAAAATAGTTGTAAACGCGAGCCAATGCTCAATCGTCACGTTCAGGGGGAAACGCAATCCGATGCAGTGGAACTACCATTTGTTCGACTCGAGCATTCTCAGCCATTCAGCACAAACGTTCAAACCACATGCCTCACAAATAGTGAACAAGGCATCAAGATAGCGTTAGTAAAAACTTCAGCGACATATACTGTTTTCAATCGCTTTATTGTGCGTTGGTTCGCTCAGCTTTAGAATATTGTTTGCTGTTTGGAATCCGTATTACCGCAAACGGGATTAACAGAATCGAGGCGATCTAACGCCCTTCGACATCTCCCATGGCGAAACAGATTTCAACTACCGAGCCATTGTCAGTTACTACAGCTCGAGCCATATTTGTCTCGGACTTACTGTCTGTCAGAGTGGATTGCTCTATAATTCTAGAACGCCTGGATCTTCAAGCCCGCATTCGAGCACTACGTAGTAACTCTCTTCAACGA
This sequence comes from Topomyia yanbarensis, assembly GCF_030247195.1. Taxonomy (NCBI): domain Eukaryota; kingdom Metazoa; phylum Arthropoda; class Insecta; order Diptera; family Culicidae; genus Topomyia; species Topomyia yanbarensis. The sequence goes on along the minus strand of NC_080670.1, from coordinate 207,966,500 downwards.
CTACCTTTTGGGACAACCAACTACGGTCGCCACAGCGCTGTTACCGAACAGTTTTCAATAGAGTTGTCACAGGATTTGACTTCCACTGGACTAGAAATATGATTAAAAATAAGTTTTTGTCTATTCCTAAATGTAACTAGGCTAAGAACCACCATGAGCGCCAAGGGGTCTTTTGATGCTGATACAACGAATAAAAATATGAATGCACGGAACAATGGTGGGATAACATCGGAGCGGTCCAACGAACGTGCAGCTGGTAGCGGAAAACGGGATCGCTAAGAAATTGTTCCTATTTCTTCGTAAAGCCAGAAGAGCAAGCGCTGCTTGTCGAGACGTATCAGCGCCTCAAGAGAAACATGTGTCACACAAACGCCAACAAAACTTATTCGGCTGTTACAGTAGAGGTTTGAAATATTTGCCGACAGCTACTTCTGCGGCAGTGCTTTTAGAAGATTATCAAAAAGCGGCAAAAGCCGTGCAATCGTTCGGAACGGCGACAGAGTTATCTAGAGAATGACCGTAAACTGGAGTCGCCAAGAATGAACCAGTCGACCAGCTTCCTTTAAGGATGCTGTGTAGCAATATGGAAGCGCCAAGCTCAAGCAACGTCTTGTAAATCTACTACGTATCCAGGCTCTCATCAAAAACATCGAGGCGGTCAGAAACTGTAGCATAGGCCAAAGCGTTAGCACCGGATTCGCTAAGGATGCTAGGCTCAAGATGTTTTATGGATGCAGCACCTCTCATTTGAGACTTAGGTTGGTCAAATCGGTCCAAAGATCTATGTATACGAAACCGACGCGAATATTATTCTGAATTTGGATACTTCCGCCGAAGCTTCCAAAACCGTCGATGGTGACTAATGTGACCAAAGAGTTTGAATGGCTCTTAGTGATTAAGTTTGTGAACCCAGGAGGACGTTCTCACTGTCAAAGGAAAGGACGCCACTAAACAGAGAAAAAGCTGGAGTACCGTTGTAGATCGTGAAGAGAAGCAAAGGAAACAGCAAAAGCGTAGCAAAAGATTCAAGAAAAACCTCCGGCTCGTCAGAAGACACCAAAGGGAGAAGCTGTGATCGTCAGAGTGAATTAATGACACGACGACGTATGCAACGCTCCTCAGAGAGTACCCGAGAGCGCTGAGGGATTTGGGTGAAAACGTGGTGAGACGCAGGTGTATCCAAAAAGGTGAGATGCTCTTCGATGGGAAGGAGGATTCCACGGTTAACGAATCACTGGGCGAGGTGGATGACTGGGTAGAGATTACGATATTAGAAACTGGAGGCACATTGTGACCTGGGTGAAGTGTACTTGACGATCCAGTTAAAGAAGAGATACGGAAGAATACAGACAGCGATGATTCGTCTACTGGCAACCGCTGCTGACCAGGTGCTGGGGGTAGGCAAAGTTTGATGGTCGAGCGGAGATATGCAACAAGTTGTTGGGCTTCGGACACTTCCAGAGGACTGTAACGACCATCACACGGACGCCTGCAAATGACCTGCCTACAAAAGGGCGATTGTAGTTCAACGGTAATGGAGATAAACTAGATAAATCTGAATCATTGTGCCGCCGCAAAGCAACTGTTGTGCAGTTTGCGACAGAAACTATGTGTGACGTCGTTTTGAACGCAGAGCCGTACCTTATCCCGCCTGCTACCGGTAACTGGGTGGCGGATGGAACGGGGACGGCTGTGATACAAATTATGAGCGGATGCCCCATTCAAGAAGCGGTAGAACGAATACTTAGAGGTCGTCAATATCAATCACGTCTTCGTGTGCAGCTGTTACGCACCTCCAAGGTGGACAGTGGAGCAGCTCAGCCTAATGCTGGAGCAGTTGATCGGCGGAAGCCAGTAGTTATTAGTGCTGACTTCGATACCTGGGTTGTGGAGTGGGGCGGTAGAGTAACCAATACAAGAGTGTGTATCCTACAGGAAGCTCTAGCGAAGTTAGACGTACGATTGCGCAATGAAGGTTCCGGGAGGGGGTCTATTATCGACGTCACCTTCTGGCGTTCTTCACCGACGACGAACATGGACTAGACAGTATGCACGGAGTATTGGCCAAAGGAACTCGTTTGCAGTATGGAGAAGGATGATCGGGAAGCGAAAGTGGAAGACGAATGGCCTCAGCAAAAATCTTTTTGCTCAGATACTTTGGTCAGATAACTGGACCGAGAACGTTATTGCGGCTGTTATAACAAGAAGAAATGTGGCATGTGACGCCACAATACCGCAAAAACTTGAGCCACGCAGTAGACGACCCAGCTTACTGGTGGAATGAGACGCTTAGTATGCTCCGCGCTGCTTGTCTCAGCCAGATAGAGAAGAGCGCAAGGAGCGGCGTTTCGAGAAGTTAGAACGGCCTGAAAACGGGAGGAGCTGTATTAAGATGAAAATGAAGGGCACGCCAACGCCAGCTGAAATGTAAACTGATGCTAGTCGTTGAGGGTCTCTTCCCGAAGCACGATCCAAACATCTTGCCACCGATACCGTACCGCGAAGAAGTAGCCAACACGGACGATCGACAAGTGATCGACGATGAGTTCGCAGAACCATCGATGCGAGTGAAATCAAAGAAAGCCCCCGGTCCAGATAGAATATCAAACAACGTAGCGCTGGAAGCTGCGATCTTGGCATATCAGACTGCAGAAGGGTCTAGATGAAGGCTACTTCCCCGAAATATGGAAGGTACAGTAGCTAGTTTGCTGCCAAAGTCAGGGACACCGCCGGGTGATCCGGCCTCGTATAGACCTATATGCTTCTGGATACACTTGAAACACTCCCGGCAAAAGTTCGGTGGGTAAGCGCGGATTACCCAAGATATAGTTCGGATTTCGCAAAGGAGTATCGAAAGTGGCAGCAATTTAGACAGTGCTCAAGAGTGTCAAGAAGGCATCTCAATAGAAGCGAAGATGAGCTCAATACTGCGCTGTGGTCTCGATAGATGTGAAGAATGCGTTTAACAGTGCAAACTGGGAGGCCATCGCCGCAGCGCTGCATAGGATGAGGGTTCCAAACTATCTATGCTAGATTCTGAAAGCTACTTCCTGAGCAGAGTGCTGCTGTACGAGATGAACGAAGGGCCGAAATCAATGCGCGTCGCAGCGGGCGTTTCTCAGGGCTCTATATACGTTGCAACCCGTCTGGGTAACAATTTATTACTGGGTGAAAATATACATGTTTCTGTGTATACACTTCGTAGAGTGTACAATTGGAGAAACACCGGAAACGTGAGGGTATGATGACGAAGTGGCAGCAAGAATTGGGCAATACGGAGAAAGAATGGTGGATCTACCTGCTCATCCTAAATCTGTCGACGTTGGTCAATAGAACACACGGAGAGGTGAACTTCCACTCGACGCAGCTCCTCTCGGGCCACGGGTACATCAGGAAGTATCTTCATTGGATCGGGCACACAACGTCACCGTTGTTCCTGGAGTGTAAGAACGTCCTGGAGACACCGGAGCACGTGGTCTTCGAATATCCGAAATTCGAAGTGACAAGTAGGGGGCCGCTTGAAATGGTTGGGGCAGGCATCAACCCGGATAATGTCGTCCACAAAATGATAATCGACGCAAAAACACGCTGAACTCGATCAATAGAGTGGTGATGCATATCATGGCCGCCTTACAGCGGAAATGGTATGGTGAACAGCAAGCAACGGTTTCGGGACAATAATTACCACCGGAAAACTACCCGCCGGAGTAGGCTAGATCCTCCGCCTGGGACTAGTCGATTAGACGGTGGCAGAGTACCGGGTATGAGTCGTCCGCCATGCCATGCTCCACCCGGAATCACCAAACTGACCTCGGCATCCAATTGGCCCGATAAAAATATTGCAAAAACTGAAGAAAGATCGGTATCGGGAGAACTTCTTTCGCCAGAGAACTCACCGTCGGCGTAAGCTAGATCCACTGTCGGGGACTAGATGGAGTAGTTCAGGAACAAGTCGGGAGATGAATGACTCAACGAGGTGCTGAATGGCACTGGGTAGGGAAACAAGGTACCCACGGAGTTAGTTCCCAAGAAAGCTAAAAGGCTCAGTAAATTGTGCAATCTGTAGCTTGCCGCCCAGATTGTCCTCGCAGAAGAAGGGCATTAATTCTCGACCCACAATTAGTTTTTGTACAGCAACTCAAAACAAATTTTTTGGGTCTTGGACGGTATCGGGATTTTTTAACTCGGCTCAAAGAGGCGTTTTTTAGTGGAAGTCGTCGGGTCCACTGGTGTGAGGGTGCGTATTAGATTTCTAGTGATTTTTCACGGGGGAGGATTTTCTGACTTTGATTGGGCCTGAGTTTCGCTTGAGGTGCTCTAGCTTGTGCAGTTTCAGAATGATCATTTTATTAGTGCCCTACTGAACTTCCCGCGATCGCACAAACATGATGATTAAGTCAACATGTTGGCACCTACGAATTTCAAAAGCGATTTCAAGTGCTATTCATCCTTATTCTTGTTTTTACGACGAATGCAAGATTCGTTCGAAAGTGGTTTGTATTCCCGTTTACTGCGGCAAAACTAAATGGGTTTACTATTAATTCGAATCGCTTTCAAACGAATCTCGCTTTCCTAGTAAACAAGAATAAGAGTTATACAAACGCCTATTCAACAACGATACGTATCTTTAATTGGACTGCCCAAAAATAATAACTAGTTGATTAGTCGCATGGAAGCACGAACATACCAACCCACACAAAAATGCAAACGTCAACTCGTCTATACAAATTTATACACGCGTCGTGTAAACGTTCCCGCGATCAGACACGCTAACATACAAACACTCGTGTCCTTTGCGATGAAACGAAACGGATCACAACCACGAACATCCTCCCTCGGTCATAGCATTAGCTGGACTATCCTACAAAAAAACTCATGCGCCATAGTCGGGGGGAAACTAACTCTCTTTTAGCATCTGAACCGCAAACTCAAAATTAATCGTCGATTTCACGATACACCCAAACATCCAAAAATCTACGCGAACTTGTAATTTCGATGATCGGTGTGGTTCTCCTATGAAAGCCCCACCTTCGGTCCTAGCAGCATACAAACAGAACAAAAAAGAAATGTTTTGGGCATTCCTCCAAACTACCGCTCTACGCATAATTTGACCATGGAATTCCATAGTACGTGGTACAGTTATACGTATAGCGACAGCGTAGATTTTATCCCGACGATCATGCAACTAATCTTTTATATCATCAAGTTTGTCGGTGGGCAGGCGTTGGACATGCTATAGTTGAAGAATTTGTCTTTCATTTTAAACGCACAGACACGCTCACTCATCGATCTCCATCTGATGCCCGGTCGATGTTGTTTTCCAAATATTACAAAGCCTACTCCATGTTCTACCTTCTCGTCGTCACTGTATTAGATGCACTTGAACGTGATACCCGCAGCTGGTTTTACTGCGCGGAGTTTCCGTTCGTCGTCGGTGCCGTGCAATCAAATTTGTGAAACGCTACTAATCGCCACCTTCACTTTTTACAGCTTCCTAGGTTGCAAATGTCAACGGGGTTCTGATGGAGCTACCATTTAGGATATAGTTGACGAGGTGCCGCATTTCTCTTTAGCCGACTGTTCCGGAACATACGCTGTTTCGAACCGCTCCTAACATGGAGATCTGACGCTTTTCGATTAATATCTTCCCTGACAGTATACAATTAAAATATATTTAAAACGGAGTATTAATTACAGGGCACGACGAAGCAAATGAAAATATATCGCAACTGAATAAAATTGAAACAAGCTAGTCCTATTTCAAGTGAAAAACGATTCCTTGACATGCCGTTTTGGCTAACAAATTGTGCCAAATAACCTAGAACCAATCGACTCGGACCACTATCTGGCGATGGTTAAACTGCGTCCAAAACTATCCGTAGTAAACAGTATAAGATAGCGGCGTCCGCCGCAGTAAAACTTGGGCCGACTGAAGGAAACCAACGTCGCGAAAACGTACGCGCAGCATCTTGAAGCAGCGCTGCCACCGAAGGAGGAGCTCATCGATGCTCCCCTTAAGGACTGCTGGACCAGGACTAAAGCATAAGCAGCACTGCGGAGATCGTCCTGGGATACGTACAGAGGAGTCGACGGAACGATTGGTTCGATGGCGAGTGCCAAGAGATATTGGACGAGAAGAATGCAACACGCACAGCGATGTTGCTTCAAGCCACTCGTCAGAACGTGGAGTCATATCGACGGAAGCGAAAACAGCAGACTCGTCTTTTTCGGGACAAAAAGCGCCGCCTGGAAGAGTCTGAGAGAGAGAGGAGATGGAGCTGCTGTATCGCTCTCAAGAAACGCGGGCATTCTTCAAGAAGCTGAATGACTCGCAATGGTTTTGTGCCGCGGGCCGAAATGTGTAGAGACAAGGAAGGTGGCATCTTGACGGACGAACGTGAGGTGCTCGAAAGGTGGAGGCAGTACTACAATGAACATCTGAATGGTGCGCAGGTGGACAATCGGGCGTTCGAGGAGGACGATTATGTCAGTGTCGCAGCCGACGGGGATGCCCACTATGAACGAGGTTAACGAGGCTATTCAACAGCTTAAGAAAAACAAGGCAGCTGGTAAGTACGGTAAGGATGGGTCCGGAGAAACTGACGGAAAGCATGCACCGAATAATCGAAAGAATCTAGGACAGAGAACAGCTACCGGAGGAGTGGCAGGGAGGGGTCATCACCCCGATATACAAGGAACGGCGACAAATTAGACTGTGAAAACTACAGAGCGATCACAGTGACAAATGCCGCTTACAAAGTGCTATCCCCGATTCTGTTCCGACGCCTATCACCGCTGGTAAATGGATTCGTTGGGAGTTATCAGGCCGGTTTCATCAACGGCAGATCAACAAACGACGAAATCTTTACTATACGGCAAACCCTCCAAAAATGCCGTGAATACCAGGTCCCGACACATCACCTGTTCATCGACTTTAAATCCGCATATGATACGGTGGACCGTGTAGAGCTATGGAAAATGATGGACGAGCATGGCTTCCCTGGGTAGCTGACAAGACTGATTAAGGCTACGATGGATGGTGTAAGGTGTTGTGTCAACATTTCTGGCGGCCTCTCGGGTCCGTTTGAAACACGCAGGGAACTAAGACAAGGCGATGGGTTGTCCTGCCTGCGGGGTTCAACATGCGGGGCACGATTTTCACGAGGTCCGGACAGTTCGTGTGCTTCGCTGACGACGTGGACATAATCGGTAGAAACAGGGAGACGCTAGCAGATCTGTATACCCGACTGAAGCGCGAAGCAGCACGTGTAGACTGAAGTCTAAGACGAAGTACATGCTGGCTGGCGGAACCGATCGTGATAGGGAACGCTTGGGCAGTAGTATAGCGATCGACGGCGACGAGCTCGAGGTGGTTGACGAGTTCATATATCTAGGCTCATTGGTGACTGGGGACAATAACACCAGCCGGGAGATCAGAAGGCGTATTATCTCTGGAAGTCGTGCTTACTATGGTTTCCACAAAACTTTGAGATCCAGGAAGCATCACCACCGCACGAAATGCGCCATGTACAACACACTGATTAGAGACCGGTGCTTCTCTACGGGCACGAAACGTGGACAATGCTCGAGGAGGGTCTGCAAGCACTCGAAATCTTCGAAAGAAGGGTGCTGAGAACGATCTTCGGTGATGTGCAGGAGGATGGCGAGTGGAGGAGAAGGATGTACCACGAACTTGTGCGACTCTATGGTGAGCCAAGTATCCGGAAAGTAGCGCAAGCTGGAAGAGTACGGTGGGCGGGGCATGTTGTGAGGATGCCGGACAATAACCCCACAGAGTTGGTTTTCAACTCCAACCCGACAGGTACAAGACGGAGGAGTGCAGCGTTCCCGGTGGCTGGACCAAGTGGAGCAGAACCTGGCGAGTTTCGGGCACCTGAGAGGTTAGAGACAAGTAGCAACTGACCGAGTGACGTGGCGGAATATTGTGGAACGGATTAAATCATGTTAATATGATGTGTAATCAGGAAATATAACATAACCTAGAACCAAATTATCGTCTCCTATAGAACAACCACGGCAAATAAACTCTTGTAACAGTTTGATCAATTCTACAAACTTAAATGACCACTAATTGCCTAAATTCATTGGAATAATGAAAATAGACAACTTAATAACAATATCAACCAATGCACCTAATTCCGATTCGTCCATTCTTTCTATTCGTTTCTCTTTACCTACCTCGAAGGCAGTTCCTTTGGCGGCTTTCTGCTGACCCAAAACACAGAAAAGACCACCCCACATTCTTCCGAGTATAGCGTAAACGATCAGTTATCGCTAGAGGGGTCAAAGATGTACAAGGTTGCAGCTTGGTACGGCCAAAAGTTTAAATGTTATTCTTTAAAGTTTTTAGTTGTATTCGCTACTAAATGGCATTGCGTGACAAGATGACCTAACAGTGAAAAAATCGAAAGTGAAAATTGATAACTATAATGCCTAGCTTACTATGATTATTAATTATTCCAAAAAGTCAACAAATCAAAACCCTTGTCAAAACCTCATTCTGTCAACTGGTGATGCTAAGCCAAACATACCTAAATCATTGTAATTTTTACCCAGACCGCTGGCATGAAGAACCCCACTGTGCACTGCCTGACTGCCCAGACCAAACCCGATCACGGATCTCTCACTCACACCGCCTTCCTTGCCGTCTCTATTGCTTCATACCTCCTTCGTTGGAAACTTTGAAAACCGATTGCCGCTTGCCATCATTATTTTTATATTTTTCATTTTCTCCTTCTGTTCCAGAGTTATCCCACGACATCGTCGTCATCACCGTCATTATCATCATCATCATCATCAGCCTGCACAGACCGTCTTTGTGAGGGACCACCACCGACGAACCTCAACCGGACTGTGAACCGTGTGCCTTGCGCTCTCATCAACCTCAACCAACTTTACCTCCCGACCGTACCACCACAGCGCAAAAGCGACTTGCATCGGTGAGACGCGAACCCGTTGCTTTTTTAGGCTGGCTGGCTGGCTGGCTGACTGGCGGGTATTGTAAGAAATATTCGGACAATTTGTCGGTACCCCACAACCGAAGAAGACGAACGCCTTAGCGGAAAGAGCAGAGGAGAAAAAAACAAGAAGGGGGAAAATGTAATTGTTTTCGTTGCGCGATGAGTCCCGCAAAGCGTTAGAGAGATTGGTGACCCCGGTGGGAAGAATCGGTTTCGGAAGCAACAAATGCCACGAGCACACACAGCTAGCTAGGGAGGAATCGATCGTCACCGAATAGTTGCAAGTTACTTGGAAAAAAAGCAACAAAAGCGTCGGCAAGAGAAGGTGGTACAGTAAAATGAAACTGGTGTATCGCGATCGATTTTACTACGACGAAAAAGACAACGGTTACGATCGCGCAAGCTGCTGCCGCGTTGGTGAGAATGTTGCTGCTGCCATCCGGGGACGTTGGTCATCTGCATCTAGTATCCCCTCGTCTGCGGTCAATCTCTGCTGCGGGCAGGCCGCTGCCGGAACAAGCTGCCAACAGGAACAACAAAACGGCCATTGGAATGTCGTTGAACGATCACCGCTGGGCACCAGCTATCACGTCACCGGTGTCAATTGTGAAAAACATCCACTGGACCAGCGTTACTGTCGCTACTAGTCGTCCTACCAGTACCAAGCAACCGCTGGGACAGAGTTTGAACAAGTCTGGCACCGTTCCTCCTCCTCGAGAACCGACCGCTGCAAATTCCAGACGATCGAAGGGGAATAGCCTTGCCAGATGTTCAGGCGCTAACCGCAGCGACAGCAACACAGGTGAATGATTCCGTTCCCCCACCTGGAATCGCCACAAATAAGTAGTATTAACCAGAAGAAGAAGAGCAAAAAAACTGACCTGCGAAAAAAAAGTAAAGTGAAATATGTTCCGTGAAGAATAAGTGCATCATCGAATAATTGTGTATAGTTAAGTTTTGAGTATTTCCCCTATCTACTAAGACGAAAAAGTAATGAAATAATAGTTCACTGCCTGTGCGCATAAGTGAAGGTAGACGAAGAAGAAAAAGAGCAAAAGACTCGTCAAATTGAACAGAGCGAAGAAAATCCCGTGTGAAGAGCGCTGGAGAAAGACTCCCCCGACGCAGTTGTATACAGTACAAAGAAGGAAGACTAAAAGCTAAAGTGAAAAGTTTTTGCCGAAAAGCATAGAGTGTTTTTTTCTCGTATTGTTTTCGAAGAAACACCACACACACTGTTAGTTCGTACGTGACAGATAGCTAGGCGAAAAAGCAGCAAGAAGACGAAACACGGCAAACAACCGAACGAAGAAGCAAAATAAGAGCAGACGGACGGAGTAAACGACGCAAAAGCAGAAGAAGAAGACGCCGACAGCAACCTCTTTCATTCATAAGCAATGAATAGAAATATAGTAAAATTCTATGCAATACTATTCATCATGCTGTCATCAGTTGTGTTAATCACAGGTTAGTTTGATTGCTGCTTTTTTTTTCTCTTTCAGTCTAACGAATAGTTTGTTTTTGTTTACGATCAAATGAGTGTACGTGATAATACGTGTGCCTGTGTGTGTTAGGTATGTGCGGCCTCCCGTGGTCTGCGAGATGGGCGAATGGGGGCTGGGCTGGAGTCACGATCCTTATCGATGATCTAGTTTTTCTGCTCTATAATTTGTGGTGTGAACGCAGCGAACTACTTGTTTAGTTATCAGCCGACGGTCAAGGCTTGTTGTCTGTCACGCGTGTTAAATGTTCTTCCCTACCGCACCACCCATGGTGAGGTTGATTCGACTCTTATCGCTGGGTAATTAATCGATGTGGTTGCGTGTGGTCGAGGGTTTGGCGGTGGTAGGAATGGTATCGAGGGAAGTTTAAGCTGATTGATGTTTTTAGTTGCTCAGATACTTCTTTAAGGAATTACCATATATTTTTAACTTGGAAAAATTCGAAGTTTTTTGTAAATTAGTTATGGAATTTGCGCTTCGACTTCGTCTCATCAGAATCCGACGCTAACTTAGTGACAGAAGTAAGCTAGCGCCGGATTGACCATTTGTGTTTCTGAGCAACCCCTAGTCCTGCGTGATGTCCCATTAGAAAAAGGGCTCTGATCAAACTGATTTAATGAAGTTAATTAAGTCCTAGGACAATCATAAACGTATGTATCGAACATCAGGAGGGGGATTAAAGTCTCTAAACTAATGCCGCTTTATCTTGACCCCAAAACTGAATCAGGTTGTAGATGGTGTTACAATAGTACTTTAAACATTTACCAGCATTTGGGGTAATTAAAAACTTAATAAATATCAGTATGCCGGCCCGCTGTCGTAGGCAGACTAACAGGGAGCCCTTCAGTGCATCCAGGTCTAAAACTCCAGTTGAATCGCGCAGAACAAGTACGTGCATTGATTGCCAATCCACTGTTTCATCTCGATGGTCGAATCCTTACATCAATTTTGCTCGAATGACGTACGTGACTTGCTAATATTTCTGAAAACTGCCTCAGTAAGGCTTCGAAATATGTGTTCTCTGACTACAGCAGTTGGACATAACACATTATTATGCTCAGATCAGAAAAAAGGTAAAGTCGAAATTTTTCTCGCAGATTTCTTTCAATTAATTGCTGTACTGTCGCTCTACGCATAATTGTCCCATGTGTATAAGGAATCCCATAGCACATTGAACAGTGACGCGTATAGCGGCAGTGTATGAATGGTAAGGTCCATAAGCGGAAGTTCTTATGCGCACTCCACAGGGACGAAGAAACTGCTTCCAACAACTGAATTGATAGGCTATAGCACAAACTAAATTTTTGCTTTGTATAGTTTGATAAACTAGGAACTGTTACGTGGCCAGTTTCATATGCAGAAAAAATACGCATTGTTCGGTCTGAGTGGGATGATGGCTAAAGTTCCTCGTTATCGATCAATGAGTGACATTTGATTAAATTGAAATTCCAGAAAGTTAGGAACAGGCAACAGTTTTTTCTGCTGAGATTGAACCTGTGGCCTTCGACTGGCATGGTTCATTCCCATCGGTACGGATGTCTTCGTGATTAGTTGATGGGTGTCTAGTCCTACTTACAACTGAATTGAACATTTTGCTTGGGCGTGGATACAGGTGTCTACTATTTTGACCTTGTGTGTGATGAATTGTTCAGGGAAGGGGCACAGGACTGGTACCTGAGAGAATGTTGATTGTTTCGCTCGATAAATCACTTTGACGACGAGTCTCTTCCGTAGATGGGTGTGGTTTGTTGGATGCGATTCAAATGGGCATTTGCTTCGAATAGATTGAGTTCCACGAAATCGGCGTCCTCTTCCTGGCTTCCTGTTGAATATTGTTTTCGAAATTCTTTCCTCCGACATTCATACCACATGACACTATGCCGTAACTTTTTCACATTTATGAACAGCTTTGTCGGATTAGATAAGTGTAGAACTTCACTTCCCCGGCAATCGCAAGGAATTCAAAAGCACCAGCCACTCTCGCTGTGGAGGATAAGCCAAACTAGCATTGCTTGAAAGCAAAATAGTACATAATTTCTTACGGAGAATCAGGTTATTCGTCACCACCGTTGCTAGGTAGGTTTCGCCAAAGACACAATACTCTCTACTTAATAGTTAACAACCGCTTTAGGGGCAGGCGGCGCCAACACCGGAATTACTCGTTGGAAGTTTCGCATCTTCAATATGTACATACATGGTAAAGGATTTGAGACATATCGTATGGCTCTGTTGTATAGATGAACAACTGTGCAAGTCAGGCCGCTCCAATTTAGTTATGGAATTTCAATCCGGTCGTTGATGATAGCCTGGCTATTCCAGTTAGGATACCGTTATATGATGGTTCGGATGACCTGCCGGAAGTGTGAGAGAAATGTCATTGCACGGTCGGTCGAATGATTAGAATCTGGGTTCCCGTAGGTTGTGACCGTAGTTGGTTCTCCTGAAAGGGTGTCGCTGAAGAGAGTTAGTATGTAGTTCTTGCAGATCCAGACGTTCGGGAATTGTAGAGCGTTCCACTTTGGCACAGAGCAAATTCGAGACGTAAATTGCTCGACAGTAATTTGTCCCTTGGAATGCAGAGTTGAAATCTGTTTCACTATGGCAGATGTCGAAGAGCACAGCGTGTGAACCGGCGTTGAACAGTCTCGATTCTGTCAATTCCTTTTTGGTAGTACGGATGCCAAACAGCAGAACAGTATACTAACGGATCAACGCACAATAAATAAAGTTAAGACAGCGTACGCGCCTAACGTTTTCTGCTATTTGGAAGATTAATCCAAATCCTAGCTATGTAGATGCCTTTCTACAAAGTATGATATATAAAATATGATGTATGTGGCTTGAACGTTAGTGCTGAATTCAAGACGACTCCAAGTTCCTTGACGTGAGAGTGTCTTGGAATGCTCGAGTCGAGTCGACTAAGCAGTAGTTGAACTGAATTGGATGACGTTTTTCGCGAAATCTTGACGATTGAGCATACTATTCAGATTACACCACGTGCTGAAGCTGTCCAGTTCACTTTGAATGAATTCAGCAATGGTTGAATCACGTGTCTGTCGAAAAATCTTAATGTAGTCGGCAAAGGGAAGCCGTCCTTGTAGTTTGAAATTGAGGCAATTAAAATAGAAGAAAACTATTACTGGGGCGAAGTGGCTTCCTTGCGGGGTGCTAAATGTAGCGAGAAATGGTGCAGATAGATAGACCTTAAGGCTCAAGTTACCTCAAGGCTTGGTAGTATGCGTAAGAAAAATTGTGTTCAGCTTTGCCACCAGATTATCCATTTAAACCTTTTCAAAACTCTAAAAGAAGAATATCAGTCGATTTATTAGATCATCACGATTCAATTCATGCAAAATACCTGCTGGAAAAACCATCGGCTTAGCTGGATGGTGCTTTTGAAAAAGTGGCTGTGATTTTTTATCACACTACCACACCGAGCTGGGGTACGCAACACAACTGCGCAATGAAAAAACCACAGCCACTTTTTCAAAAGCACCATTTAGCTAAGCCGATGGTTTTTCCAGCAGGTATTTTGCATGAATTGAATCGTGATGATCTAATAAATCGACTGATATTCTTCTTTTAGAGTTTTAAAAAGGTTTAAATGGATAATTCGGTGGCAAAGCTGAACACAAATTTTCCTACGCACACTACCAAGCGTTCAATTCTAACACATGCTTAAAAAAGGTAACTTGAACCTTAATACTGATTGGGAGTTGGCTTCCAGTTATCGAATAACGGATATCATTCTTGCTATATTAACATCGTAATACAAAGGAATGTGGACTTCACTCCCTAATAAGTATTAAGCTAAATGTCCGAGGGTCAAGCACTAGCAGGTTTGAGTGCGTCGTATTGAAAATACTAACGTATTTTGAATATAATTAAAGTAAATAATGGAAGTATTTAAAAATGCTTCTGTTGTACTTAGTAAGGTACATGATGTAATTAATGTCGATGTGTACGTACTTAACCTTCCGGAAGTCGCGCAAATGGCCCACTGAACGCTGATGCGCTAAGACGATTTCGCTAGATTTTCAGAGCAGCGTGCACTCAGTGCACTAGCGCGACTTTTGCGTATTTAAATTACGAAGGCGCTGTACTTAAAATCGTTTCAGTAATCAAAGTACAATAACTTTTGGCACTGCGTCGTATCGAGGATTCAGAGCTTGCTCCTCGCAAATGTCCCTACCTCTCAATAAGCATTATGCCAAAGCTCATTGAAAGTTTGGGGCGTGAGTAGTGGAGACGACTGTTTTTGTCGCTGTTTTCCTGGCGGTTGGGGCTCGGTTCTACAGTTAGGTTTTTGTTTTCGCCAGTCGGACGGTATTACAAACATCATCAAGCATATTGCGTACATCAGTGCTAATAAACTTCTGCCAGATAATTGCTTTAAGATGGTTATTGTATTACGCCTCGATAGTGGCGCATCGAGGAGACCGAGAGGGCTAATGGGCCTTTTTATGTTTTTTCATACTCTCATTCTCTCATATACACTCACAATCTCTCTCATTCCAAATGTACAAACGTGGCCTTCGCGATAACACAAACCACAAACGCGAACGCCCTCGTTCTAGCCAACATTCAAACAACACGGTAATTAAGTGAACATTTTAGCATATATAAATTTACCAACACGGTCTCAAGCATCAACCCGTCGCTCCCGCAATCAATCTACCCTCGATCCTAGCAGCCTAGCCCTATGCCTTTAGTTTTTTTTTCGAGAGTTGTCCTACTGGAGCTGTAGAGCTAGGTTCTCGGAAGGGCTCCCCGTCAGAATCACATACCACAATTTGCAGACGAGACAGGCAATGTCGCCCACTAAAACACTGCATTAGGCCAATTGTAGTAGGCCATGATTCTGAATCTGATATTCATTGTACGGTTCAGGTATGTGCGGGCGCAGGGACTCGTGATCGCGTGTATCATCGCGAAGGGCTCAAACATTTGTACGTTAACGTGCTCGATCGCGTGTGCGTTTGTATGTCGCGTGTGCTAACGTGTATGTAACTTCGCGTGTATAAATTCTATTTCATAACCGGGTGCCTTTCGCATATTCGCATATGTTCTAGAATAATCGCGCGCGGACCGTGAATCTGTTACCTAATTTTTTGTGCACGGTTCAGATTCCAGAAGAAAGCGGGTTCTTTCAGATCATTAGAGTTCCCAATCATGTCGCCGTAGAACGCGTGGTCTAGTGGATATGAGCTTTATTTTTTTTTTTGATTGGTCCAACTGAATGTATGGACCTAAATTGATAGAATGAAGGCTAAAGATTTCCGGACGTGACCGATTCATGATAGCGCGCGTTTGCGGGTTCGCGTTTGAGACCGCGCTTGTAACTTCGTAAGTACTAAAACGTTCACACAATTGCCGGAGTGATGCAAGTGATGATAGTTTAAGCGATCGCGGACATAGGTGTGCGTAGATGATCGCGAAGGGCTTAAGCGTTCGTGTTTGTCGCGTGTATGTGACTTCGCGTGTATAAATTCGATTTTGAAACCCTGCGGCCATTCATATATTCGCGGACCGCCATTCTGATCTTTAGTTTTCGGTGTACGGATCACATTCTGACAGGGAGAGAGTTACCCCATATCACTAGAGTTTCCGGTAATGTCGCCATGGAACGTTTTGTCTAGTGGATATGGGAATTATTTTTCAATTTAATTATTTTTTTATTAATTAATTAACAAGGACCTAGATTGTTGGTACCGAGGATAGAGACTTCCGGACGATCTCGATTCATGATGGCGCGAGCGCGGGAGTTTGTAGATTGACGCTTGAGATCGTTTTGCTAAGTTTATGAGTGCTGAGATTTTCACCTTATCACCGGGGTGTAATCATGTTTGCGAGTTCGTGGGCGTAGGTTGCTTGAAAATTGCGAGGGGCTCTAACGTTTGTGCGCTGACGGACGTGATTTTGTAACGTGTGTTCTTCAATGGTCGCGCGAACCGTGAGTCTGATATTAAATTTTCGATGCGCGGTTAGAATTCTGGCAGAGAGTGGGATCCCTTATATCGATAGTGTTCCCGGTCATGTCGCCATGAGACGTGTTGTCTAATAGGTATGAGTGTAGGCTTCTAGGATCAAGGATAGACTTCCGGACGTGACCGATTCGTAATCGCGTGTGCGAGGGCATTTTGGTAGGTTCCCGCTTGATACCGCGTTTGAGAATGTGTGAATGTTAAGACGTTCAATATCGCCATCTTTGCTGACCCAGCTGAAGGCGGCTGTAGAATGGCAGTATAGGACTCGAAAAGAAGAAATAAAGGACAATATATAAGAGACGTAATAGATTAGATAGGTACAAGATACAGCTGAATTTATGATCATCACATGAAAGACATACATTAGTACTTCAAACTCTACCAATACTTGAATAGCCAACGACCACACATAGCACATCCTTTCTCAATTATCTATTTGTTACTGATTGATTGTCGGCTATGAGAGGGTAAATAGAGGAAAGGTATAGAACAGAAAAAAAGACTCATATCAGCCCTCCCGGCCTCCTCGATGCACCACTATCGAGGCGTATTGTAATCAACATCTTGAAGCGGACTTCTTATATAAGTAAAAATTCTGAGTAGTCATAATGATTGGTGGATTATTAACATGAGAACTAATTAACCTCTAGTAGTAGAATTTGGTGCAAATAGAAACTAAAAAGAGCGAAGGTCCTTATATTTAGATAACTATTGAATCTATTGTGGCTTGATGATGTTTACAATATCGTAAATCCCATCAACCTGCGAGAGCGATAAAGAAATAGATTTTACATGCACCTAAACTACTCTTAGGTGTTTGGTGGTGTGGTTCACGTGGATTGGATTTCTTCAAAAACTACGCGTTTCAGTTTATTAAGTTGATCTAGTTGAGCATAAACTAGTGGCTGAACAGTATGTTTAAGAGAAGGATCCATCCATAAGAGATGGTCATCTCTGTTTCTGAAAACAGCGAATCCGATTCGTTATAGTGTTATAGACGAGTGTTATCGCCATCTTCACGAGCCAGAGCGACAGAGCGATTTAAGAGATAAAAATACCCATCTTCAGTCATGATCATCTCTTATAGATGACAGTCCATTGATCTGAATCGAATTACTCGATCACTATGCTCAAGATCAAATGAGTCCTCGAACAACCGAACCAATATGTTCCCCCATTTGAAAGTAGAAACATCCATATCAGCCGTCCGCCAAAACACTCGATCGAATGATTATTGGTCATGAGATTCAGAGATCAATGAACCAGCACTCGCTCGGATCTCCCACTCTTATCGACCAAGCAAGAGTACGCGCCCATCAGGCTCATCACCCAAGCCCAGGGACCTAACCCTATGCCTTTAGTTGGACCAATAAAAATGCACTAGACAACAGCATCTGAACTCGTCTAAACACTGAAAATTAAGTATCAGATTCACGGTGCACGAAATAATCTGAAAGCTTGCGAATATGCGAATAGGTATACGGTTATAAAATCGAATTCACATGCACGCGAAAAACACGTTAACATACAAATGCTTGAGCCCTTCGCGATCATCCACGCAACATGCACCCGCGATCTCGCAAACGTGCTAACATCCCGGCGATAAGTCTCAGTACTTAAATTTTCAACTGCGGTCTCAAGTGTGCACCTACAAACTCCTGCGATCGCTCGATTATGAATCGGTCACTTCCGCAAGTCTATATTCTCGGTACCAGCAGCCTAGGTCCATGCCTTCAATTGGACCAATTAAAAAAAATAAAGCTCTCATATCCACTGGACAACACGTTCGTTCCATGGCGACATGACCGGGAAATCTAGTGATATCGAAGATCTCACTGTATTTTAGCATCTGACTCGTACACCAAAAATTAAGTATTAGATTCACGGTCCGCACGCGATCATCCAAGAAAACACGCGAATTTGCGAAAGGCAAACGGTTATAAAATAGTTTGTACAAGCGAAATTACATACACGTTAGTACACGCGACATACAATCGCACACGCGATCGAACACGTTTACGTACAAATGCTCGAGCCTTTCGCGACGACACACGCGATCGCGAAGACCGTTCTTAAACAGTGTTTTAGTGGGCGACACTGCCTGTCTCGTCTGCAGTTGTGGTGTGTGATTTTTATAGGGAGCTCTTCCGAGAACCTAGCTCTACAGCTCCAGTAGGAAAACTCTCGAAAAAATGGGGTTTCAGGGTCGAATTTGTATTTGTGATGTGCGTGGGGCATCTGGATCCGGTGTCGTCTCGAAGGGATTTTCTTTTTTTTTTTTTGGGGTTTGGACGCAGGGTCAGGATCAGGGTGGGACCTGGTTTTGGAGGTGCAGTTGTTGATTTTTTTTCTTTTTTCTTGGCGGGTGTGCGATTTTGGGAGTCGTTATACCAGGGAACGGTTTGAAACTGCATTTCCGAACTTCTCTTTGATATGACGCCGGGTTTCGACGTTTCCAGCATTTCTGGTCCATTTGGCGTGTGCGTATTAGATTGCTGGTGGCTGTGGGTTGCGATTAAACACACTTAAATTATACTCTCATATCCATTAGACATCACGTGTCTTCGGCAAAGTTTTTTGACATGATATTTTCCAAAACTTTGCCGAAGACCGATCCGGGCCATGAACTTTTTGAAAAAGTTGATTTCAGATCTCACTTATAGGTGGACTAAACATTGATGTATTAACACCAAGAGCAGCAGTTTTATTGT
The DNA here is from genome assembly GCF_030247195.1 of Topomyia yanbarensis. NCBI lineage: Eukaryota > Metazoa > Arthropoda > Insecta > Diptera > Culicidae > Topomyia > Topomyia yanbarensis. The sequence continues at coordinate 207,947,319 of NC_080670.1, read as the reverse complement.
ATTGAATCTTTCTCAAAGACAGTGAAAATGCAAAACTCGCGAGATAATTACTTTTGGTCTGTTTTTCACAGTTCTAGACCACTGTGTGACGCCAGTTCTCGACATGTTGTGCATTTGTGGGACTTCTGGCTATCGGGGGTAGGTTAGCGACTGCATTTCCGGCCTCAAGTCTCGTCTCAATTTCAGAGATTTCCTAACGGTCTCGGCTTTGTTGAATTTTTTTTGGGTGGGACTTCCGGGCATTAGTCGTTTTATGGGACCCCTTGATTATGTCCGGGTTCAGGTTCAGCTGGTCATTTAAAAGTCCATTCGAATATGCAAAAGGCTATATAAATGAATTATACATATACACGCGAGTTACATACACGTGATCCAACACGTTAACATACAAACGCTCGAGCCCTACACGATAATACTAGCAAAAAAACATCAAAAAATGACTAAAATCGCGAGATCTTTATTATAACTCCGAAGAACATGCTTTGCCATTTAGTCCATTTGAGTGGTCCAATTTTGATGACGCGATCGTGCCTTTCAAGTAGTATCTGGCCAATTGCAGGCTTATCCACATAGACCTTTGACTTCACATAGCCCCATAGAAAAATGTCTAGACGAGTGATATCGCACGGCGAGAAATTAAACGTTCACCGAATTTCTCATGCATTAATTCCATTATTGCATTATGACGCCGTCCTGCTGAAACCAAACGTTTTCAAGACCACGGGCTTCAAGTTCGGCCAGTAACCAGTTTGTTACGATGACACGATAGCCAAGATCTTTCCGAAAAATACACTAAGTCGTAGCATACGACAAGCCTAGCCGTGGAGAACGGTGCCAAATCGATTCACTGTGTGCTGGATGTGGTCGATTTTGTCGCTTATCATCCAATCACGGGAACTGCGACTCTAACTTTTTTTTCGATAATATGGCGAATAGAGGACTCAGTTGGCCGATTATGTCGACCATAGTATGGTCGCAGTGCATGAAACACATTCCTCACAGAGCGCTGCTTATTTTCTTAATACAGTTTAACAATTTGAAGGTGAGCCGGTGTAAGTCGTTCCATTATGAAATGGCAAACAATACTGAACAATAATAGCATGGCAGTTTGCTGTTAGTACCCGTTAACCAGAGACACATCCGCACACAAACATACAAAAATCTAATCTTACGCAGCAACATTCAAACGGAAACGAGTATTCATAGCACAACGTATAAGAAAACACACGCCCATAGTAAAACGGTTCGACTACTGACCTGGCGAAGTAGACTTCAAATGTAGAACCAGAGCAAGGAAACATTTATGACCAATTCGCCAATTGGGAGCACTGAGGAACGTAGTCCATGAGCATGAGTATGAGCACGATGACCGTACAATTCGTAGATGCTACCCCGTGATCGACCAGAACAAGCAAAATTGCACAGAGAATGAACGAACGTCCTTACAGCCATCGGGGAAGGAAAGGAATGTTAGTGCAGCAAACGTTGTTATGGAGACCGTGTAGGCCTCTGCATCTCCACGTTTGCCACGGGAAGGACTTTTTGTTAGTAGGATGGGGTAAAGAGTCACACAAATCTGGGTTCACCTTAATAAGTGATACAATCAACTATGCAACTCTCAGAAGTGTTATCATGTGCTTATTGCTCTGGGCAGCCGGTTGCCGAGAATTTATGACAGATTTATTGTTTGTTGAATTGATTTGGAAATGATCGGTTTTGTAAAAAAAAGCAACTTCAGCTCCAGACTGTCGACAGTTGGGAGTGTTGCTCATGTTTAATTGGATCTAACGGTATGTTCACGATATCATTATTCCTTGTTTCTTTGTTCCGGCGAATCACGACATTCTAAAAATAATACAATGCCATGAAAAACGATTACCTATTTTCAAATATATTTTAAATCAGCTAAAAATCGAATGTAGAAATTCTTTATTCAGTGCTATGATTATCTCATTTTTTAAGGTTTTGCGACTTAGTCCGGTCACGATTGTGGTCACAAATGGTTACATGGGGTGAAGATATTCTTGCTCCCAGCGATATTACACTCACTTGTAGTTTTCCTTACAGGACATTCCATGTGAAGATTCCCTCTCGAGAGGAGTGGTTGTCTGGCTTTATGGAAAGACAACAACAACCGCAAGTAGTCTGTTACACTGACGGTTCTCTGATGGAGGGACGTGCTGGTGCTGGTGTCTACTGTCGTGAAATGAGATTGGAACAATCTCACTCACTAGGTAGATACTGTACTGTATTCCAAGCAGAAATCTTTGCGATTATGTGCGGGGTGCAATCGGCCCTTCAACTGAGTTTGTCCGGCAGAGTTATAAACTTCTGCTCCGATAGTCAGGCTGCAATCAAGGCCTTTAGCTCAGACAAATCCCGGTCCAAGCTAGTGATCGCGTGCCGAACCCAAATCGAAGAAATAAGCATAGTCAACATAGGAATAAATACGGTCCTGGGCTTCATCCGAGCACCGCAATTATTGGAGAAATCTACAAACGTGTCGCCAAACAAAGGCGTTTCTAGAACAACCATGCCCAGTGGTCTCTTACATTTTTCGAAGCTCCACTGCGGCATGCTGACCAGGGCTTTAACCGGCCACTGCAAACTCAATTATCACATGGCAACTATTCAGCGCGCTGAGTCTTTTTCATGTGATCTTTGTGAATCCGACTACGGAACCTCATATCATCTGATATGCAACTGTCCAGCGGTAGCGCAATTGCGATTTCGAGTTTTGTTTTGTGCTGTTATTTTTCCCACCCTTCCAATTCTACTTCCCCACACCTCCTTGTCCTTTCCTTCCGCTCAGGAAATGATGAAAACACACGGCAAGGCACCAATTCCCGACTATGTACGGGGAACGTGCCATTTGAGCCAATATATTCTGATTCCTGATAGTCCGGTCAACCGACCATATATTCTTCGTGCTGATATAACTACTGCAAATTGGTAAATAGCTTCTGATTCTGCCAATTCTCAACCCCCTAATATATTAATCAACAGCCATCATTTCACTCAGACAAGACCATGCGCATTCCCCACGCACATTAAATACCCGTTGATTAGTTTCCTAGTTGGTCAAATAAACACTAAACAAACAAAGAAATCAGTTTGATCAGCCCAAAGAAATGTTAGCTCGATTAGAGTATTTAGAGGGTATTCATAATCAACAACAGAGTAATGTACTCCGAGATGCCCGGTCTTAAGAAAGCGAACGCCTTAAGTTTTGTATGAATCATGCGTTATTCGGAACTTTTTCAAGTATTCTTTACAATATTTCTTAAAATATTTCAATTTTTATACGCTAATAAATCTTTGCCTAATCTCACCTCTCTCCTTCCAGACTGCTGTTCGAGCAGATCAATGCCAAAATCACGCCCCCGGCCAGTTTCGCACTTTCGTGGTGTGATAACGACCTCCTCGGCGAAGATCACCACCACCAACGGCAATGGCGATTCCACCACATTCACCCTGATAACCACCAAGACGACATCGACGGTCAGCGAGTCCCAATCGGAGACGACATCGACGGTGACGGATCCGAGAAGCGGCCCCGGACCTGGTCCTGGCGGAGGAGGCGGCGGCGGCAGCAGTAGAAATGCCGGCTCAATTACCTCCACCAGCACCAGCACCACCACCACCAACGCAGCCGGTGGAAACGCCGGCAACAGTAAGGATCAGCTGATGCGAATGGGTAAGTGTTCGCTGCTGTTCGAGGAAAACTACTGTCTCAATGGTGGCAAGTGTTACAACTTCACGATCGCCAACTCGACGATGCCAACGTGCGAGTGCGCTGATGGATTCATGGGTGAACGGTGCGAGTCAAAGTACTTAGATGGGACTTACCTAAGCATGCGTAAGTCCAAGATACACATCGAGACGGCCAGCATCTACTACGGGGCGTTTTTGGCACTAATAGTGGTGCTAGTGTTGCTATATTTCCTACATTGTTTCCAGTCCGCATCGGCGGCTTCGGTTTCGAAGGCAACCGGAAGCAGCACCAGCAGCAGCAAGTTGCTGAAGAAGAGTAAAAAGGTGGTGAGTTAGCAAGCTGTTATCTTACCAATCCTACCCACCCGACTTATCAATTCCTCTACCCTTTCTCCTTCATGGAAAGTACACCGATTCAGGTCGTATTACGTTTCCTTGTTTTGTTCATGTTGGATTTAGGCTAGACATTCGATGGATAGTCCGCCATTTGAGACGCATTTACTGGAAGATAGTTGGATAGACTAAGAGCGACGGTAAATTATGAACAAATTTAGACATGCGGAATGTGCGGAGGTAAATTATAAATAGTTCTGCCCTTCGAGTGAAGGGCAGGGCGTTCGAATGCAACGAAGAGACAACATCGCTCACGATTACAATCCGATCTGAGAGATCAAATCAGTGCGAGAGAGAAAGATAGAAAGAGAGAGAAGAAAGACAGTGGGGTTCGAGTGTTCGAGCGATTAGCGTGAGCTTATTATATTTGTTGCATGCAGGCTTTGCATGGGTATGAAATCGAAGGATCGTACGGCTCGAAACTCGAACACCACGTTTGTCCGGACCGGAACCGGACTCGAATAGTTTTGCGCTGGAGATGTTAGAAAAAATCAAACGACAACCCGGAGAGTAACAGAGAGTGCATTAATTTATTGCTAATACTTTATATTTTTCCTTTAAGAATATTTTCCACGTGTAAAAAGTAGCTACTCTAAGGAAAACATAGTGCTTAAGGGAAAGAATCGCTGGCGTTGTTAGGTTTAAGGGATAAAGTTTAGTTTACTGTTAACGAGTAAGAACAAAAATCACCGCCTTCCAGAAAAAAAACAACAACCAAACAAACAAACAATTACAAAACAGACAACAAAACAAGTCAATAGCCAATCTGATTTTTTTTTGTTTTCCATCGAAAAATCACGTCAATGAAATAGTCATGTAATTTTTTTTTTTAACAAGCTTTTTCAACAATCATCAACCACAAAAACCCAAGCATCACTCATCACTTTCACACTTATCGAACTAACGAGCCAAAGAGTACGTTTTAGTACTTTTAGAATTTGTAAGTTGCTGGTTAAGATTTTTCGTTCAGGTTTTTCGTTTCGCGGTTACAACACAATGCCAGATATTATATTTATTATTAAGTATTATCCCGAGTCTCGGTAAGGAATAAAATTGTCTGAAACTCGCCAACAACATCGGTTCTCGGTTGAACGGTACAGCTGAGAAAGCATCATAGTACACTGGTCGTTGTCCCAATCCGTCCCGGCTGGTGGGACAGTGGAGGAACGTTGTATTCGAAGATCGGTCGAGACAGAGGATGAAATGACAGTGGGAGAGTAGTGATGACGGGTAACATTTCATGTGGGTGTGCGTGCATTCTGGGTTTCGGGAAAAATAGGTGAAGCACTATTACTCGCTTCTTGCTCCCAGATTTTACTAAGCTAAAAGAATCTCTCCTGTTTATTACGATTTCCTATTAGAAGAGTAGGTACATGCAGTAACTAGGTTCATTCGGTTTGAGTCGGAGTACTTTCATCTTCTCCGGGCACTGGAGGAAATCTATGCTTTCCATCGAGAATTTTTCGAAAACAGACCTTAAGTTTCAGGGAATGGTTTGAAAAACGAAATAATTCGACGCTCAGAACATGAATCAGCTTCCGTCTTATCTGTGAGATTAGCATGGATATTTGAAAAATGGGGAATTTTTGATCCGCTGAGCTTTGAACAGTTATAACATTTTAGAGATTTCCTAGCATAGTGCTGTCTTCAGCAAAGTTGTTAGTTACTTCCTGGACTATACTTTTACGTATTAAGTTTCATACTTCAGGAAAATTTTCGATCTCTAGCCATGAACATGTAAAACATTCGTAAAGTATTCGTAAACCTTTGCGAAGCAGGGTCCCCTATCACTTTTGTTTTCGGGCACTCAATTATCTTAATACCTGGGTCGATTCTAAACTTTAGACTGTCTTGGATTCCTATATCCGCAGATTTTTTCTGAAATCAGCTTTAAATCCTGAGACTCTTGTGCTGCTGGATTCGCTGGATCTCTCCACATTTTTTTTATTTCTGTTTTTTTTATTCTGTTTTCTATCTATCTCTGAATTAGGGGAGGTTCTGACAATTTTATTTTGTTATGTGCATATAAGAATATTTCGATCAGAATGAAATCTCCAAAATAGTAATAAATGAGAAATCACGCCTCGCGTGTAATTAGAATAATAATGGATTAGTATCATGTATCAACGGAAGATATAGTTTTATTTGTCTTGCAGTGACCACATTTTCGAAGATTTGGATTCTGCTGAATAAACGGACGTACATAAGTAGAGAACGGAGTTTTTCGTGCTGTGAATAAGTATACTTTTCAACCAGATCCTGAACGGAAAAACTACAGTTCATTCTGACGATGCATGTAGAATAGACTGGTTCAATTTTTGACTTTTAGCTCCACCAGGCTCTACTGATTCCTTTTATGGCCCTTAGTAATTGTGCAAATTTTGGTACCGATCGGTTGTGTCTACGGACCCTCCAAAAATTTTATATGGAAGTTTGTATGAAAAATCGGTTAACATTGAAAATAAATTCTTAAAAAATCACCTCATGAATCAATTCATGAGAACACTATATATTTCAAAAGGTATTCTTCTACTGAACATATTCAGGGAGCATTGCAAGTTTATGAAAATTCGCTGAGAAAAGTTATTAACTAAAGAAGCAGCATGACTTCAAAACAAGTGGATTTTATTATTAATCATAGCAACCCTGTTTGAATAGCTGTATCTGCCATACGCGAGAGCTGGGTGGCAAGTCTAGTTTACACTTGTATAACGATGTAGCTATTCAAACAGGGTTGCTATAATTACTAATAAAATCCACTTGTTTTGAAGTCATGCTGCTTCTTTAGTTAATAACTTTTCTCAGCGAATTTTCATAAACTTGCAATGTTCCCTGAATATGTTCAGTAGAAGAATACCTTTTGAAATATATAGTGTTCTCATAAATGGTTGATGAGGTGATTTTTTAAGAATTTATTTTCAATGTTAACCGATTTTTCATACAAACTTCCATATAAAATTTTTGGAGGGTCCGTAGACACAACCGATCGGTACCAAAATTTGCACAATTACTAAGGACCATAAAAGGAATCAGTAGAGCCCGGTTGAGCTAAAAGTCAAAAATTGAACCAGTCTAATGTTGAACCTGAGAGAAAATTTAGGAGACCTACAAATTGGCATCGCACATAAAGCTCCCGTAGGTAACATCATTCGAACGATCGGTCATCATAGCGCAAACTGTACACGACACGGAACAAGAGGCCGCCTGTGGACATCTACATGTGGAAATGGAGTCCTTGATGTAGTGAATAAGCCCAACGGCATCATCTTGAACACCTGAGAAACCAATTTTCTCAGCGAAGATGCCTAAGTAGCCATCGATCTGCCGATATGTTCCAGCTCCATTGGATGGTCGTTGAATTTTAGCAAGGAAGGTACCACCATCTTCCTATACAGATAGCTCACGCCAGCTATCTAATCTCACCAATACGACGAAAGCTTTGGCTGTATGACCGAGTTAATTGGCAGGCTGCTACCCGTCGACACCCACTATCCATAGCTTATCATTTCACTATATAAGCGCCCAATCGTCAACGGATGGCGATAGTATTATCGTGTACCCATCGCATTATTAGTTGGTAGGATATCTCGGATGCTATTTTCAATCATCGGAACAATATCGATTGGGTTCCAGTGCTCGAATCTGGAGATGTTGATGATATGGCAGAAGACTGCTTTTTAGGTGAAATCAATCGGTGGTTTGAATTGAATCTATCTCGTGTCAGATCGCCCGTTTTTCCTGCTTGGAGTGCGTTTCAGCTGCGCCAATTAAAACGTGAGCGGAATACTTTTCAACGTAAACTGACTTTCAACGATCTATCAGCGCATGTCGTTAACTAAACGCAAGTTTGTACGAATCCCATGTACCCCAAATGCAGACAAATCTGCGACGTTATCCTCGAGGTACCTTCCGAAGTGTTTCTTGAAAATGCACTTGCCACAACGGTGGCGTAAGTCGTGGGAATAGTTTTCGTTTTGCTGGTGTTTTCTCGAGCAGTTTTATACTGAGGCAAGGAGCGGAAGACGTTGCTTTCGACGTTCCCAGCGATATGATTGATTTAGGAACTTCCGTAATTACTCCAGGATTGGTTACACAGACAGCAAAAACAACTGAAATGCTCGTTTAATCGTTCGTTTGAGCAAGCCCAGCATCTTCTCATTTGGAAGCAATAGTCCGTGTATCCCATTTCTGGATGGAATTAGCAGTCACCTAGTCTCTTCTAAGCTACTTAAGATTGTGAGTGGTGCTATATTGGACTGTACAAAGAACTACATATCATTTGTTCAGCACAGATGCATACCAGTGAGCTCTGTTAGAACAAATTGGTAGAGTTTCACGTTCAAGTATGTTGCTAGCATGGAGGTCAAAGCGCAGATGGATGTCATCTACATGGATCTAAAAAGCAGTATTTGATAAGATTGATCATAGAATACTTTTGTACAATCTGTTTCGTCTCGGCATTTCTTAACATGTCTCCCGACAGAAGCAGTGCAAAGCAAGTACAAGTCAAGAAAGTGTGAGAGATCATAAGCTAACGAATGCTGTTATCGCTTCTTTCATTCGACACGTTCAACCGACACCGAAACAATACGTCTGCCCCACCATCCGTTAGTAACTCAACCCAGCAAAGCAACAAGCGAAAGTTTTGTTGCAACCAGCAACATCAATACCTTCAAACTAATGAAAATAAAGTGTTAAGTAAGAGTGTTTACCTAACCGACCCCTTCAGAAGCCAGAAAATTGATACAGTCCACTGCATTGTAGAGCAATTTAGTTTGGGCAATAAGTCTGATGTTCCACAAGGAAGTAACTTGGAACGGTTGCTATTTGTACTATTTTCAACGAGATCGTATTAACGGCTGCAAAATGTACCTTGTTATTCGTACTGTAGAAGATTGTTGGCATCTACAACATTTACTGCAACTATTCAGGGATTGGAGTGGCAGAAATAGGCTTGATATTAACGTGGCAAAACGTCAAGTGATTACGTTCCGTCGTATTTTATTCCCTGCGCTGTTTGCTTATTGCACTAACGGTACAATATTGACAAGAGTCGAGCAGGTGTGTGATGCAGTTGGACACGAAACTGACGTTCGACCTAAACTGCTCGCTGATAATTTCAAAAGCAACACGTCAGTATGCCAAGGACTTCAAAGATCCGCATTGTCTGAAGGCACTGTACCGTTCACTTATTCGCCCTATTCTCGCAAACGTTTCAGTGATCTGATTTCCTCACCATCTGACGTTGGTGCATTAGAATCGGACGAGTGTGGGTATGGCTCTAAGAAGTCTGCCGTGGCATGATCCAGTTCATCTGCCACCATATCTGGATGGGCACGACACCGCCGACAGGTGCAGCAAGCTCTGGTAAACGCAAAACTTCCTAAAGGAGAAATGGATGCTCCAGAGTTTCTTTCAGAAGAAATTTTTCGGATTCCAAATTGCATCTTACGAATGGTGGTTTTTGCTCCCGTCTGAGAATGGCTTGAACATATCCACCTATTTCTACCCTGCAGTTGTGAAGTCAAATAAATAAAACAATCGAACCATATCTTGAAGCTAACACCCGAAGCTATTGCAAACCATATGGTGCAAACAACCTCCGTAATTATTCCCTGAAATGGTGGCAGCTGTTTTTGAAGCTCGAAGAAAAATTGTCGGACTCTTCGGAAGGACCTCATAAAAACATCCACTATAAGAGGTCCAGCTCAGCCAACTACCCAAAGTCTTAAGAGTTAAAGAAAAGGAAGATGACCGAACGAGTAAAGGCAGCAAATTGGACGGAGTTTCTCAATGGCATAAGACCGACTAAAATACAAACTAGATCAGCTTCTATTATACGGCATGGGTATAGAATCCAGAAAATAGTTGTGAAAAATCTAACAGATCTGTTGATTTTTTACCGGTATCGGTGGAGTCTTCAAATAGGAGAAAACAACACCCGGCATTTCTTCGATTTGTCAGAACGTCGATGGTAGCATCGTTGGCTCGTTGGACACACCCTATTATCAGACGTATGGAATTCGGAATCGGCTAGAGTTGCTCCATTGGGGTGATCCCAGTGTTCGATGTTTATTTTGGACGATTAGACTGTGTTTGTCGCTTCCGGCAGTTCCAGGCACTCGAGATGAACATTTAAATTGGAAGCTCGAAACTTCAGTGGTATCATTCTTTCGAGCGAGGTGTTGGCACCAGTAATCAAAACATTTGCTTGTTTCTTCGACAAACCCAGACGTTTCGTGAACTCTTCAGTTAAAAAAAATCACCTTGGAGACAATGTCCAATAGGACATAGTACGGGAAGCATTGATTATTCTTAACGAATGCCTGCTCCAGTGCTGTAAGTAATAGTATCGTCTTGGTTGGCTGGGTGTAGTTGGACGAGCAGATGGTGGACACAGGAGGGTTCACGGTGGGAGAATTTTCTGACCCGTTCATCGTCTTCTGGAGCAGCGTATGATACCGGTGTTGGCACTTGTGGCACGACTGCTCAGAGGGACAATCCCTGCAGCAGTGCCATTTACGCACGCAGCTAAAGCAAACTACTACGACTCGAATTCTGTTTCGTTATTCTGGGAAACCCTGGGTGTTTCAATGAACGCCACCACAAATATCGCATGCTTGTGTCACATTGGTGGAATTTGTATAATCTTCGGAAGTTGTTTGAACGATTTTGGCGTTCGCATCGTAGGGTTCATTGTATGGAAGGCTGCATCACAGTTCTCCTTGACCTGAACCTGAAGAAATTGGATGGTCTGCGTATACTTGAGAAGTTAACCGTTCTTCCCGGATGATCAAATACACAATCATGTGTTCCGAAAAATCCGTTATTTCCTAATCGAGGTACCGTAGGCTTTCGACGTGGTGAAATGCTTCACTCCGAAGTGCTCGTATTTCTTAGTGTGATTCTGATGTCATCTTCTTTAACGCCAATAATCCAGAGATCATTTCACTATGAACCCTTTTATCTCATAACAATCCGTCAAGATGTCCCAAGTGGGGTCGTACTCACCCTCGCTTGGAAACTTGTTGTTCAGCATAACATCTGCTTCGCCTAATAGCGCTTTATCGAGGTGATATAGTTTCACGGCATCCCCAAAGTTAGTCATCAGATCTTAGAATATGACTGTTATTTAACAATTTTTAAACACAGATTATTTTTCACAGATGACAAATTTTTGACCTTTTAATGAACATTTCATAGATTTCCACAGATTTTCGAAAATGTTTCGATTTTCCACAGATTTCGTTATGGAAATTTCACATTCTGTTTCAGGCATCTCAAATGGTAAACAGATTTTTTAAACTGAAACACAGATTTCTCTGGGGCATCCCTGTTCCAGGCAGAGGACTCACGCAAAGCGGATGCACTGAAAAGCTTCCAGGAATAACGGACGGCAGCATGTGCCATGCAATCTATGGGGGAAACGTCAGCATCGCCCAATTGTTCAACGGTCTAGTGGCTATACGGATAAGACAGAAGATGAAGTTGAAGAACTTACACAACAAAGATCCGTAACCTCTATCTATTCGTCACTGTGCCAAAGGTAGAAGGAAAAGGCCGAAGAAATTGCTTTAATTTTTCGCCAAGCATCGACGATATTTATAACTTCAACTTGCTGTGAGTTCTCGAATGAGGACGAAGTGGCTCTTGAGGACAGTACTCCAACGATTATCCAATGCTTCAATGGCAGCTTTTAACGGTGAAATTTGCCATGTTGGAACTCTTCAACAGAATATGGCGTACCGTGTTAGCAAACTGGAACCATCATCCCAATATCAAAACCATTCGAGTGACGCGGGTTCAACTACATTCCGTCCAATCACCTTAACGAGCTGTATAGTGAAGGTTTTCGAGCGAATAGTTCTGTTGACTACCGAACTAGAAACAAAAATAGAAGGTGTAGTCGCTCCGACAAAAACGCTGCTGAGAATTCTTGATGTTACTCTCGACTAATCGTTCAACATTAAAATTCTCTGTAACCTGACGAAGAATTTCTGCGCTGGTTAGGCTGCATATATTGAAAATGGTTCGAGCCAGACTCTCACGTGGTCAGCGTGGCTCTCTGCTGCAAATCGAATCAGCTATTGATCCCTCACGAATGTTGTACGGGACGGAGCTCGTAGCCAGAGAAGAGAATACCGTCAACCAAACTCTGGCACCTGCACACAACGGGATGATATGTTAGAATTGCCCGTTCTGCTAACCATTGCATAATTAACATCCGTATGTTGGATAAACTTAGGGATAATGCTGCTCTTCCCATCGGTACATTGAGCTTCGTTTGATAGAGTTTATCGGAACACCTCTTCCAAACATTTGCTCTCTTACGCGGGTAATTGCTCGGAAGTGGTACGATCCCAAGCCCCAGATCGCGTAGGACATCAAGAAATACATGAAAGCAAAGTTGTCCGTTCAGCTATTCGGGAGCTGCTGCCAGATCGGTTCAGCCGTTCAACAGTCGTCTATATCGATGATTCGAAGAACGATAACACTGTAGACGAGGGAATATCTTCCAACAATCCTTCCACACGTGCACCACAGCGATTTGCTAATCATGTCCGATTCGACAAGCTTGATGACATGCTCGGAAACCGTTAAATCAATCCTTGCTGGATCTCAGGTCACACTGGCATCCGCGGTAATGAAGAGACAGACCGAATCGTACAAGAAGCAGCCAGGGGCATTGCTCCATTGGACATATCCTTTACTGGAGCAGACGCCGTTGGTCAAATCAAAGCAGCTATCTGAAATCAATGATACCAGCGGAGGTGTGCATTCTCTGAGGTAAAACTGCCCGAAATAAAATTCAACAGGGTAAAATGGACTGACCGCGAGAATTCGGCTGAGAGTAAGGTATACACGATTGACTCACGAGCTGAAGAAGACACCTGCATCAGTGTGCGACTGTTGACAACAAACAGATAATGCTAAGCTTCCCCAAAGAAACAAATTCGTTCAAAAAGATCTAGTATGCCCATCTTTGAAATGTAAATCAAATTACACTCCCTTCGACACTGATGCACCACATTGCAGTGTATAGAATGTCGTAAATAAAAATATAGCTGCACTAGACGTCAACTCATTGAAATGATCCGATTGAACTGGCTGGAGTTTTGGTACGGATCTCAACTTGTATGCGGAAGAGCCAACAGAAACGCTAGCAAGGCCATGTGACACCATTATGGTAAGCAAACGGAACCCATGGAACAGACAGCGTCCAGCTTACTGGTGGAACGAGGTGTTCGGCGCCATCCACGACGAAATGCCGACTCCGATCGCTAGGGGGATGTGTGCATTTTGTGTGGCGACGGAGAGGATCAGAGGTGTCATGTCCACCCAGGAAATGTGCTCTGACTAACTGAAGATTATCGTAGAAGAAACCTCCACGAAGATCCAACGGTCGTATGATCAATTGTATAGTAGACGGCCAGGTAGAGCGGTAGGAATGATATAAATTCCCTATAAGGAACTAGCAACAGTGTATATACTAAAAGCTGTCCAGACAGTGATTGAAAGAGCCGAGATGACACTCATGCAGCGAAGAAGAGGTTAACAATAGAGTAACCTGAGAAGCCATTCACTGATTTGCTGCACTAAATGAAATCTGTGAAAATTTTTAAGGAATTGGGTTCATTTTTACGGTTCAAACAGGGTACAGATATCCTACAGGAGTCAAACACCGGAATGGGATCTAGAATAGTGTGCTGATACCTGAGCTGCGTAGGGGTGTAGAGATTGCCAGGCGGGCGGATGACATCTTTTTAAAGGTACTAAAATAAACGCTGGAAAGGATGAAAAATTTGTAGATGAAGGCGATCGGTACAATTAGAAACTGGAAGTTACGAGATGTAGTTACCACAAACCGGAAGTGCTGTTGCTCAGCTGTCAAAGTCTCGAGGCGTGCGCTAGAACAGCTTTAGCGCAATGACGGATGACGCCCTAAACTTCAACAATCATTTCGACTATGCCTGCAAGAAGGTGGTCAACACTATCAGTTAGGTCCTGGAGTTGCACCACTGGAATCACAGCGTAATTGAGTAAAATTGAGTAGTGCGTTCACGGTCATACGAGTCATAAGCGCGTACAGCGCAGTACGCAAAGAGTTGATCTGATGTCCAGGTGGCAGCAAATTTAAGATTTGGATGTCCAAATGGACACTGGAGAAATAATCGATTTGAAGCAATTCCTGCCTGGTGATTATTGATTCAGACATCGGTTCGTGCTCGCTTAGTCACCGTTTTGTCCAAAGTGTGTCAATGTCGAAAAAAGCCGGAGCACGAGGTCCTTATAAGTCCTAGATTCGCATGTATCGATTCGAGAGCACATGGAATGCAGTCAACAGAGCAATTACACGAATACTGTCAAATCTCCAGTAAAAGTGGCGTATCGAATACCTGGAAAAATGTGGTGAGTAGTACCTAGTCGCTGAAGACAGATACCCATTGGGATGGATATTTGAAGAAAAACGGAACATCGGTGTCTATCGCGGAACACTCCGTCGGAGTAGAGTAAATGAGTCGCTGGGGACCATCCGAGTGGATCACGACCAAGCTCGGATCGCAATGGCTCACCAAAACTGCTATCCGTCTCGGGAAAAATTCCACTGTCAGGGATCACTCTATCGAAGTAGGGTAGATTCACTGCCGGTGGTCGAGGATTACTTGAGTAGATCACCGGGAAATATATGGTTCAAAGGATGGAACGCATTCGGAGGACTTAAAGGGCTCAAGTGTAGTATTCGCTAGGACACTATCGACAGTTACTTGAGTAGCGGGAGTATGCTGATTCCATCAATATAGTTTGGCGTTCGAATAACGAACAATGGACAATATGAGTGGGACGAAGCGAAATGGCTCACAGAAAAAACTATTTCGTTCCTGGGTAAATCTCGAACTCTGTTGGAATCCACCGCCGTGAACTACCCGAGTAAATCGCGACAAAATTTGAGGCTAATTGACACATGACAACGGGCTTCGGGAGAAATTTTACCATAATAACACACGTAGACCGCGACCAAGCTGAATGTCTCAACGTCGCTCATACTGTGATAGTTGGGGAGTTTTTTAGTGAGTCGTGATGGTATGGTAGTGAAAGTGAACCCTAAAGACCTACCCAACTGCGTTATTTAAT
>NC_080670.1:207846545-207931579 GCF_030247195.1 Topomyia yanbarensis | reverse complement strand
CATTCTAACGAAACAAAATCGTTTACACCTTGAATTTGTAGGAAATTAATACACATCTGAGCTTACGGAGATTAATGTGAGATCGCAGCTGCGTATTTTAAACGTCAGATATCGCTATTCTAGACTACAGCTACATGAGTGGCAAAAATGTCACCGCCTACTCGCGTGAAATGTTACCCTAACCTCAACCATATATCGTATCAGTATTAAACCCACAGCGTACAATTTAGTGACGCACTGATTAAAAGCACACTCCGGACGGTTTCTTTGCACGCTGAACCCCCCCTGACACCGTTTCGAATATTTAATTGGCGTCGTCGAAGTTGAATAGGCAGTACAATTTCGATTTTCGAATAATTGACGCTAAGTAGACCCAATATACTCAAGGAATCTCTTTATACAGAACGGTACAACCACAAAATATAAGCTAGAATCAACAACACACACGAGGCATTTCTCGTGAAACTTTTCACGGAAATGTTCAGTACTGACTATATCTCTTCAACTGCGCCAGGTTGCACCTTCTTCAACTAAGCTCGATGAAATGAATATTCAGGACGAGCTTTCTCCTTTCGTGCTGAGCGCTTATCAGTTTTCGAAGTAACTTTACCTTATCCTATCATCCTCGCTCTTTTTCTACACTTGACAAAAAATCATTTGGTTCCTATCAACAAACAAGTTGAGCTATAATTTATAATCGATCAAAAATGTAGAAACAAACCATCACACTCGTATTATAGCTGCTATTCCTTGGCATCACATTTTATAGATATATTGGATCAGAAGAAAAAAAAAAACTTGGAACAAACACTTCCGCCATATTTGAAGGAAGAAACTTTAAATGTAACTAACATTCCAACTTATATTATACACGTATGTACGATTACGATTATTATATATTTTTAGGCGGACTGCTCATCGCTAGTTACACTATATTATTAACACTTAAATTTACTTAAGTAAACACTATGAGAGTGTAGTTCTATAATTCTCTCTCTCACTCACAGATACACAAACAAACACATACACGCGCATACTCGTAAATGGAAGATTACTCACGCTTCAAGCCTTATAAATATTAACAAAATCAAAAGAATCAACATGACGATGCCTTTAAAAACCAAGCAAGGACGCTATGCATACAATAAACAGTAAAAGAAGTTAGAAGGGTTAAACAAATTGTTTAGACAATAGTAAACAGTCACACAACCTTTCATAGCCTGAGATAACAAACGAATATCACACTGTATTACTAAACATACTCGCTACTCAGTTGAATATAAAAGCAAACGCCCTACTAGCAATGTCCACGACAAACAAAGCAAACATACGCAAGCGAATCTTGATGTTATTTGTTGAATTACCTATTGTTTAATGGTTGGTTCGTCCCTAAGTCGGGACGAACAAAAAAAAAAAGAACGAAATTTATGTATCGATAGAAGGTATAACAATAACAAACAAAACAAACATTACAATAAAGACTGATGTATATGTCTTAACTACTTACTTACTTATTATTAAAAACAAACTAGTGAAAAGCATCACACTCACACACATACACCGAACCACATTTTATACGGACGCTACCGCTATCAAAGTAACCGTTTAGCAGCGATAGAGAACGAGACAAAAAACGCATTACGGTTAAAAAAATAAATTGCGCGGGGTAACTGAAACCGACAATAACTTTACTAAAAAAAAACTTGTTCAATAATACAGCTAGGAGCGAACAAAAAAGCAACGACGAAGGAAAAAAACAGTTACACTGAAGAAAAAAAAATGGAATAAGGTGACCGAAAGTTACTATTTAAAAATACAAAAAAGTTTAAAATAATACGGTGTGGTTGGTTTAGTAACAAGTTTAGGGTTGTTCGAGTGGGTAATAACTAGTAGATCACGGTAGAGAAATATCCCTGGCGTTTTCGATAGGAAAAGGGACTTTTTGAGTTTCGATTTTACTGTGACTTCATTAGCAATCGAAACATCTGTGCTGTGCGGGACTAAAGCCTGACAGGTTTAGGTTTTTTGAATTAGTGTGCCTATTGCACGAATATATTCGTAACCGACCCACCCGACCCGGCACTCGACCATTAGGGCATTGCAAAAAAAATTGAGAATTGAATTCTCAAAGGTCCCCCCCCCTCTCATATTGTGACAAATGTCAAAGTAAGCTCAGATACCAAATTTCACATCATTTGGACAATTTTAGACCCCCGCCCACTTTGCTTGAAAATTTAATGGTAATATGGGAAAATATGGAGGAAAATATATATCAAATGCTATAACTTTTGAAGTAGCAATCAGAAAAATACAATTTATACCTCTTTTTAAAGTAAATAACCTTAGTATTTGAAGAAAGACATTCATGTTTCTAAACAAATAGGGGAAAGTGGGGTACTGGGTCATTTTGGCCTCAAAATTCCCTATTTTTAATAATATTTCTGCTCCGTGATGCAAATCATACATATTTTGGAGTTTTACTAATGTGAAAAAATCGCATAAATCGAACGGAACCTTTCTAACCTTTGTCCGAATACGGGAATTTGGGGTTATATGGGCTTTGTCATTAATATTAAATTTTATCATTTTCTCGCGCACATATCTCTATTATTCTTCAATAAATTCTCATAAAATGTACCTTGTTAAACGTGAAAAAGCCTTAGGAACACAATAAAAATAGATTCGTTATCGGTAAAATTCAGAAACATCAAATTATCTGATATATAGTCTCGATTTCACATTTTTATCATAAAATTGCACATATTAACTCCATTTAACAATAAAATTCTTATTTAATTTACTACTTTTAGTGTAAAATACGCTTGAGGATCGCATGAGAAAAGTTTCCATCCTGGAAAAATAGGGGAAGTTGAGGTATTAGGACATTTAGCGAAAAAAATGTGATTTGTAGCGTTAATGTCCTAAAATTTGATGTTTCTGAATTTTACCGCTAACGAACTCATTTTTGTTGTATTCATAAGAATTTTCCGAGTTCAATAAGCTACATTTCATGAAAATTGATTGAAGAATAATAGAGATATATGCACGAGAAAATTATAAAATTTAATATTAATGACAAAAGGTCTTATAACTCCAACTTCCCGTATTGGGACAAGGGTCAAAAAGGTTCCGTTCGATTTCTGAGATTTGTTCACATTAGAAAAACTCCAAAATATGTATGTTTGCATCACAAATCAGAAAAATTATGAAAAATAGGGGATTTTGGGGTCAAAATGACCCAGTATCCCACTTTCCCCTATTTTTCTAGATGGAGGAATATCTCCCTTCAAAGACTTATGTCTTTTCCTTTAAAAAGAGGTATAAATTTTAATTTTCTGATAGCTACTTCAAAAATTATAGCATTTAGTATATATTTCCTCTATATTTTCCCATAGTACCAATTTCAAAAATTTCAAGCGAAGTGGGCGGGGGTCTAAAATTGTCCAAATGATCTGAATTTTGGCATCTAAGCTTACTTTGACATTTGTCACAATATGGGAGGGGGGGCCTTTGAGAATTCAAAAAAAAAAAGTTTTTTTTGCAATGCCCTACTCGACCATGACCGAGAATAAAAAAGTCCAGTCAGACACACAGCGCGTGGTCATGATTGACTACAAACAAGTCAACGATATTGCTAGCAGTATTTTTTAACGATTGAGTATCGCGGCTATATTCCTTAGCGCAATGTGGAGATCGACGGTGTGGTAAGCGAAGTTAGTTGAAGTGGGAAGGGCTCATCTGCCTGTACGCCTGTTTGTGCGGCGAAGAATCGATCTTCGGAATGATGCTTCTGCAATTCCACTGTAGAACAGTAATCAAATCTGTAACCTCCTTGGATGGATGAGCCAGCGAAGGAAACGAACACTGCAAGGAGGGTCTATTTGACAGTCAACTGCTCCAAAATTGTTCTCACCATAGAGAGAAAAGTTGTCAAAAGTCTTTAGGGGATCAGAACTGTTGAAAGATGCAAATATCAAGTCCACGATGTCGGCGAATTTCTTTAGTCCAGCACTAAGTTGAGTCTCTGAGTTAGTTAAGACGCCTGGGATTTCTGGTGTCGCTGAAAGTGGTCGGAACGCTATATTGGATTTCAGATTTCCAAGGTGGGAAGCCGTTTCTTTTGATTTTGTTACTGCGCTTCCTCGATCTGTTATATTTGGTGACTCCTTAAAATAAATTGTTTCGCTTTTACCAGGAATCTCAGGTGAGGAAATTTTACTCCTCTTCCCTTAATTTCTAGGAACAAAAAAAGATGTACCCTCTTGGGGACCCTTTAAAGTGACACTACCTGAGCCTGGGTCAAGAGATCAACAGAGTGCTTATAGCGTCCATCAAAATATCGCTTCAGTTGCTCCTCGCGTTATTCGTATGCGGGACACGTAGAAAGCTACAGTACGAACATTTTTCAGTATTCCCGCTGCAAGAATCATCACTATAATTCCCTCCGCACTTGCTAGACCGGGCCCTATTGCTATAATGGGTGGCTGTGTGGCTTAATTACTTGCGTGCGAACAGACAATCAAACCTTCCGAAGAGGACGTAATTAGGCAAAGCAGATCAGATTGGAACCTGTCCTGTGTAACATTCTGACTGCAATTGTGTGCTATCCAAAATCGGTGACTACACCATTTATCTCTACGTTGTGGGCGGGTAGGTAGATATGGTAGGTCGTAACTATCCTGTCTCCAGCAATGCTATTTGTTTCAATTCGAAAGTGAATACCCCCAGCTTATCTAGGCGGAATTTCGGAAACTTAGGTCATAGCCGAATATCGTTTCGTAAGGTTTTTCGAATCTTTTTCTCTGGCCCAGATAAACGATCACAAATGGTCTAAGCGAGTTTAGCAGGTAGGTCTTCAAGTGGGAAATCGAAGTGGTTGATGACGAATTTTCTTCAATTTTCAATTTCATTTTTTGCGGACACCTGCGAGACTGAGGGACGGCCTGTAAACTTCAGGAAACTTGTTGAGTAATCTTGTTGCACTTCAGGAAAGTTTTGCGAGACCTCTACAATCTCCAAGAAAGTTTGGCTATTGGCCGGACAGTTCTGTCAATATTAGCAAAGTTATGTAAATGTTAATGGAAAGATTCCACAAATTGCATGGTTTTTCTGCGAATATGAGGGATGCTCAAAAAACTTCAAGTGAATAGTGCAAGAAGTACCTGAAGTTTTACTGCAACTCAGAACATTTCAGGGAAGTTTCATACACTATATCTATGTTCTGCGACCTAATCTTCAGAAAAGTTATGAATGCTTCCGGAAAGATCGTAAGCTTCTAGAGTCTAGTCTGCAAACCTCAGTGAAGTTAAGTTCAGTTTAGTGCAGGTCAAATTGCATCGAGGTACTATACCAACTATATGAAAATTCTACGAAATTCCTGAAAATTCTGCGATTTCCAGCGGTATTCAGCGAATCTTAGAGAAATTCAGTAATGTTTTGGGGACACGAAAAAAGTTTTGATCTGCCTTATTTATTTCTATATACCATTGAATTCACGTACCTAGTATTACGAGGTGATAATTTTTAATGTAAAAATTAAACTTCTCGATGCCGAAACTAGCATTTTGTAGAACAAACTTCATCCGAGTGCCAGGTCGTGCATATGAGCCTCAGCTTTATCATCATCCATACATACTGGGATCTTGGTTTTCATGTTATTGTATTGGACGTCGTATTGCATGTTCTTCGCAATTAAGTGTTTCCTGTCTGTTTTAAACTTCTACACGATATCGGCACACAGTTTCTCGCGTGGTGCACTTGTATGTGGGTCACAATCGGAAACAACGATGCTGTACCGGTTGTGTGGATCAGTACTAAAGCGCAGTAGGTAAAATTGTTTGCTTGTGTACTGATACTTATAGCGAAGCGATTTTTTGCTTCTGCTCTGTGCGAGATGAGAAGAAAGACCTATCGCTTTATCGGTAGTCATACCAATTTTAGTCTCCCCTACCGATTCATTGACGATCGGAGTAAAACAACCGATATTTTAATACTCCTACTGAAAACCGATGTTGGGCACAACCTGTGTGCAAACCGTGGCAAACAGAAGAGCGTCTTTTTTCGTGTTAGGAGCGGCTCTTAACAGCGTCTGATATGGTGCCTCGTCAGCAGTCTTCCCAAATGAACATCGTACACAATGTTCGCTTTGGTTCTGTGCTCATATTAAACCCACACTTCGTGTACAAACTCGAACACGCTATTTCGTTACAAAAACACGTGCACATGTTCGTGGCACCAGTTTTCTCTTTCTCACTCATCACTTGCGTTGACTCTTTTTGGCTTGTGCGAATCGTGCTCGTGTACGCATCCGTTGTACGTACACGAATGTTTGAACTAGAGTTTGTACATCGTTCGCTTGGGTTTGATGTTCGAGGCGAACCTGTACATCGAGACGAAGCGTGTTTGAGGTTGAACGCGTGCACGAAATTTTGTACACAGGTACAAACTTGTCGATGTTCATGGGAAGTCTACTCGTCAGCTAAATCCATCCCATCACGAGGCTAGGTATCGAAGCTTTGGAAAGGCGACTTGCCGAATAATCAATGTTAATAAAGATACAGAATAGACCAATCGGCAAATTAATTTAATTAATTGAATTACCGTAGTTCTGCTAGATGGCATGACCATCTCGAAAGGTACGCATCGAAGATCCTTACCAGCACAACTCCTGCAGTGCTGCGATATCGAACTTGCGGCTCTTCAATTCGTTAAAAAGCACGTGAAGAAATTGAGAGATAGGCAGTTCGAGCCTCTTCCTTGCTGTAGTTTTTCATCGTTATCGGAGTACAACCTCTCTAATAGGAACTCACTCGCTTAGTCTATTGATAAAAGTTAACTACAAAAAATGCATGACAAATCCTCGTGAAATGCCTCGTTCGTGCATATTTCCGATTGGACGCATGTCTTATATCCGACCTACAACTCGCGATATTTGTGTTGTCATAGTTAATTAGACTGTTGATAACATAGACAAGAAATACGTCTATCGTCCCCTACTGATGATTTCAAAAGGGTTGTATCGCAACACAAAGCTACATATGCTCAATGTAGGTAATCGCACATTTGTACTATCTGGCAGAGTAGAGGTGTTAGAAGTAACTCTCTGCTCCGACAATAATACGCATAATGCGGCACTGTCTCTTATAGAACACAATCTATGATTATTTAAGCATTTCGCTAGATATCTTGACGTATCATAATCCCAAATCTACGATCTGGAAGAAAGAAGAATATGATGTTTCGTACTGTCAGAATTGTAGTGGCTACTGTCGTCCCTTGTCTGATTTATGAAAACGAAGTTGAGGTCATAAAACTGAAAGGCCGCTACAATCTAACATTCGCAAAAGCACGCAAAATTGCAGAAGAGTTCAGTACTAGCAGTTACACTGAGAGCACAGCACAACTAAACACGACCCTCAATAAGCTGAGAGAGCTGGATTTAACAATGAAAAAAAGATAAGCAAATCGTAGAATTTCTGAAAGAGGCCTAACGGAAAGATGACAAAACCGAGCAAATTATGGCATACATCCATGTTATGAATTCTTCGAATTGCAAGCAGCTAGTTGCACAAAAATGCATTTATCAATTTCCATTATATTTATTGGACAAATTTAAGTTAGTTTTTATTATTATTAGTAAATTGATGACGTTCTATAACTCGACATCCTGTTCAAATATACAATCGCTACTTTCATGATCCGGAAAACTGGTTCCATCGACAATTTTCGCGCCAGTTAAAATCAATAACATTCATATTTGTCGAGTTCTCAAAGAATTCTATGTTTGCACCATAATCGGAACCAACTAATTGGCGGCCTGCGCAGCTTGCTTCTTAGCCGCCGTAACACACTTCGCCATTGTCGGCGAAGCTCGCGTAATCGGATCCGTCATAAAGAAGTCCTCCAACGTGTGCTGACGAACGTCGACCTTGCTGCCATCGAAATTCAAAGCTGCGTTACGTAGGAGCTCTTCAGCTGTTTTAAAGAAGTTAGCCTTCTCCAGCTTTCCGTAGCGAACCAGATGCGGAGCTATGTCCTCCATCCGAGAGCGCAGTTCGTCCAAAGTGTCATACGGCAGCGGAGCACCAACAACTTCGGACAAAGCCCGCAAAATTTTCCAGTCCTCACGAGCCAGACCGGGTGGAGTCACTGCAGCTAAGGTCTGCTGAGCGCGTCCTTCCGTATTAACGTAGGTAGCCTGCTTTTCGGTATATGCCGCTCCCGGCAGAATAGCGTGGGCCAACTGAGCACCATCGTCTCCGTGGTGACCCTGATAAATGATGAAGCAATCTTTGGGAAGCTGATCCTTCTTTATAACACCGGCATCAGCTCCCAGGAGGAAAAGAACCTTCGGTTCCGCAGCGATTGCTGAATCTACTCCCGGAGCGTAACCAACGTCTAAAGCGGCTGCTTGAGCCGCATTCGTCTGCAGTACATTCCAAACCTTCCAGTTGGGCTGCGAAAGAAAATATTTCAATCATCTGTCACCATCTCAGTTACGGAATCTTACATCTGCAGGTTGTAGTGAATTGGCGAAAACATGCAGAGCGGTCGCAAAAGCACCACCATCCTTCCGGGCTAACGAGTCAGCACCGACAATAATCAACGGTTTCTTGGCGGCCTTCAATTTCTTTGCGAACGGATGATTTCCGCTGGCAATGTCCCGGACCAAGGAAGCGTCATTTCCAAGATGCTGCAGCAAAGAATAATCTTCAGTTGAGATGATCGTTTAAGACTATCTTAATCAAAATTTACCTCATACTCGTAGGACAGATTCACCTTCGGCCCAATCAGAGCAATATTCTGCTCGTTATGGATGAAACCCTTGCGAAGCCGAGTGTTTAAAAGCGGGGCTTCGTATCTCGGATTAGTTCCCACGAGCAGAACCAGATCGGCCTCTTCGCAAGCGGCAATCGATGAGTTCAGCAGATAACTGGAACGGAAGTCGGTTCCCGACCCATCAATCGGGAATTTCTGCTCGGTACACAATGTTTCTGATCCCAAACGATTCAGGAGATCTTTTAAAGATACCAACGCTTCAGCGTCGGCTAATCCTCCGGCGACAGCAGCTATTTTTCCCTTCGGAGCACCTCGTAAAGCTTGAGCAATGGTAATTAATGCCGATTCCCATTCAACCGCTTCCAACTCTCCACTGGGGTTGCGAAGCATTGGAGCAATCAGACGCTGACGTTTCAAACCATCGCACGCAAAGCGAGACTTATCCGACAGCCACTCCTCGTTGATTTCGTCGTTCTCGCGAGGCAAAATACGTAGTACTTCACCGGTACGGGTACTAACAATAATATTACTACCAACAGCATCCAGCACATCAATGGACTCAACGTTACGGATTTCCCAAGGTCGAGCTACGAAACTGTACGGCTTATTGGTCAACGCTCCGACTGGACACAGATCGATCACGTTTCCGGAAAGCTCCGAAAGGAACAACTTCTCCACATAGGTTCCAATCTGCATATCGTTACCACGTCCCGTGGTACCCAAATCATCAACTCCAGCCACCTCCGAAGCGAACCGAATACAGCGAGTGCAGTGAATACACCGAGTCATAATGGTTTTAACCAGTGGACCGATGTCCTTATCCTCTACCGCTCGCTTTCCGGTATGATCAATATCGGTAAACCGTGACCGATCCGAACCGAAAGCCATTGCCTGATCCTGCAGGTCACACTCTCCGCCCTGATCACAAATCGGACAATCCAACGGATGGTTCATCAGCAGAAATTCCATCACTCCCTCCCGTGCCTTACGGGTCATTTCCGAATTAGTTTTAATGCGCCATCCTTTCATCACCGGCATAGCACAGGCGGCCACCGGTTTCGGAGACTTTTCCACTTCCACCAAACACATCCGACAATTTCCGGCCACGGCCAACCGTTCGTGATAACAGAAACGAGGAATTTCAACGCCCACCAGTGCAGCAGCCTACAAAAATAGTAACGAGTAATAGTCATAGCAATTGCGCTTTAGGAAAATAGTTTTCCCCCTCCTCACCTGCAGTACAGTCGTTCCCGGATCCACCATCACCGGCATGTCGTCAACAAATACTTCGATTTGCTCGGGAGCTTTAGCTGGGGTCGTAGCCGCAGCCCTGATGGCGACGTGCGTTGGGCTACGTGCTCCAACCGCGAGAGCCCTGGTTAACGGCGCTCGAAGCATTCTCGTTCCTTTCGTGGGCTAGGTTCTAGAACGAAAATATTGATCAAAATACGAACTAGTGTCACGACCCACCACTGATGGGAGCAAAATTACATAATTTAAAAAAAATCTTGTGTCGCAGTTCTTGAATTCTGCTTTGTTAGGAGTTATTTTTTCCAGCGAAATATCGTTGGTTATGAAACGATAAAATTAAAAAACTTACCGATGAAGGAGAATTGCTCTAAAACTGGTGAAATTATCGGAAAAAACAGTGGACTTTTTTTCCTCGCACAAGATTTTTGCACCTCTTCCAAACCTTATTCCGTTTGACGTTCTCGACTGGCAACGGTATCGATGAAAGTCGTCGAAAAAAAACTCAATCGTACATAAAAATAGAGGATTTGCCCTGTGTATGTCGATTTTACGTTTATTTCGATTCAAAAATCGATATGCGCATCGCCCGAATCGAATGGTAATGTTACGCTTGAGATTTATATATGCCGTGTTTGGTTAAAGCGAAACTAAATCAGATTCTAATTAGCTATTCTCAGCTGCTGTCAAAATGTATGAACAGCAATTTTTATTTAACACAATTAATTTGTTTCTCTAATAAGGATTTCATAAACATAATTCTATCGTGAAAAAATGCGGTCTGAGAGGTAGAGAGGTTCGACTTACTCTTACATTGTAAAAGGATAAAAAACGTAGCACTAATATGCAGTTATGCAAATGAATTTTTTAGCTCCAAAATGTAGCTGAGGCTTTAAACTAACAATTAGAACCTTTAACCGATAAATTCTTTCACATTTACCTGCCCAAAAAGCGATTTGCTTAGATAGGTCAGAATAGGCGCGCGTTCCCCTATTTTATAGAACAATAATGCCTACTGTCTAGATACAATTTGAAAAATAATTAATCAAATGATAATAACATAAGTAATTAATAATATCAGAACGCTTCGATCTGGATTTATGTTGCATTTAATTTGTTTCGTTCCATGCTACTGTCAAACTATAATTGGAAAAATTTTATTGTGTCATTCATTCTGTACCTGATTTAACAGCGTAACTTCTGGGTCTGAAGGATGTTTTTATAGTTAACCTCATCATTGCAAATGAAGACTGACTGCATGCGATGATTAAACGGTCAATATGGGAACAAGGTGGCGCTATTGTCCGTCCAGGCTCAGACTTCCAGATTGATCGTTCTCCTTGTACGACCACTATCTGCGCATCCTATGTCTGATGTATACTAGGGGGTCACAAGCAAATATGAAACAAATTAAATACTGTAAAACCAGATTAGAAAAAAAAAATACAATTTGCCATCGACCGTATATCTACGCGAAATCTGAATGACATCTGTTGCAGCATAATTTAGCACAAACGGTTCTCAATTTGCATGAAGTTTACTATGAGAAGACAATAAGTTTCCATTAAATTAGTAAACATGTCACCTGGTGCCTCTGAAAAATATGCTGTATGCTACATTCAGTCACGGAGAACAGATTTTTCTGAAGACAGTTCATAGCTGTGACAGCTGATTTTTGAGTTATTGCAAGATTAAACCGTTGTTGATGTAAAAGTTATAAAAATAGTATTATCTGTGGTTATTCGGCGAACTGAACCTTCAATCAAGTGAACGTTGACGTATTTGTTATACTGTTGGTGTGAAGCGGAAATATAGTTCAGATGGTATCACCAGAAAAATATCATCTTAAGTGAGTTGGAAGAGAATCATTTTTTTATTTGTAGTGTGCTATAATATGCGCGGAACAAATCAGAGGGAACACATAAAAACAAGAATGAAACGGGAACATTGCTCGTTATTTTGAAAGCTCAATTGACATTCATAGTATTTTTATAGAGCTTTAAAGGGAACTACTATAGAGTGCCCCGTGAACTGACAATATTTAGTGGGAAATTTGGAAATAAGTTTTAACGTATTTTTCAAGGTTTTCTCAGCAGAGCGGTTGTACATTAATTCAAGTTATAAGGTAGGTGAATGAAGCAAGTCTGGCTTTATTACTACATGTCAACAAGAAAGTATCTCCAGTTATCAAGTATCGTTTTTAACTAATGGCGTTTCCGTTTTTACTTGATTCTGCACCGATGTAGTACAAAAAAGAGATAAACTAATTACATCCAAGTGTAGCAACAACTAAACCGGTGTAGTGCATTGTCAAACACGAAAATGTTATAAAACTTTTTTAAACAATCAACCATCAGGTATTGTTATTGGAATTCCATCGTAAAGCTAATGTTAAAAAATAACTGCCGAAAATACAATGAAATATGTTTCGCAATGCAGCTTATCTATATCTATAGTATATCTGAAGCGGAGACTTTCTCTAATTGTTTTCATTGAAATTAACGATTATTCATAGTAACGATCCCGCTTTACAAGCAACAGAAAAGAACCGAAATCAAGCCCTTCTGATTGGCTGTTATTACGATCGTATCTGAACTATAAGACCGCCTATGTTGGCAGCTGTACAATTGAGTTTATGACTACAGTCGTGATTCGCTGGTTGGGCCACACCCTCTATCCAACTAACGAATTTGATTAGCTAGTTGGACCGAAAATGTATCTGGTCACATCTCTAATTATTGTCAGTTTGATTGTCAAAGTGACTTTGACACGAGATTTTGACATTCAGATGCTTTTTAGTTGGTTTAGTTTTAGTTAGTTTTAGTCCACCTAAAAAGCGGTCCAGTTAAAAAGCGACCAACCAGCGAATTACGACTGTAGCATATCACGATAAAAGTATCAGTCAGTATATTCAGATAAATTCAACTTTCATCAACGATATAGGCACTTAAGCATTTTTTATAGAATCACTTTTGAATCAGAAGTCGTAGTCTCTTGCTCTTTTGGGGGAGCTGTACACTGTACTCGTATCTGTCGAAGTTAGCATATTTCTAGAATACAGAGAAACATGTCTACAAGAAAGTAATCGTTACGTTTAAACATTACTTTTATAATTAATGACAGGTAATTAGAGAAAATATAAAATTAAATTATTGTTCTGTGGGGTATTTTACGTAAGCGTACACGCACACCCTACCGGTGTACTAACCATATGCTTGCTTGAAAAGCAGAAAAATACCGGACGTGGAGGAAATATCAAAAAGGGAGAAGGCATGACATTCACTTGTTTTGCTAGCTCGGTAGAGGTCGGACGTGCGTTGGTGGAGGCAACACGAAAGCACGCGACCAAGGAGGCAGGGTACAGTGAGATAGTCCCTGGTATGGTTTTGCCGTTGTCCCGCCGTAGGGCTCTAAGAAGCTTAGAAACTGGCCGCGCAGGGGCTAGAGGGGTCACCGTAAGAAAAGAAAATCGTAGTAAGAAGAGGGAAGTGCGAAACGGAAAAAGGATGAAACCGAAAAGTGCGACACTAAAAAGTAGTCTGTGACCAAAAGAAGTGCGAAACGGAAAAAGGGGAGACGAGAAAGTGTAACATGTAAGGGAAGATTGTAGCAAGAAAGGGGAAGTGCGAAACGGAGAAACTCGAAGGTACGGCACGAAAGAGAAGATTGTAATGAGAGAAGGGAAGTGCGAAAGGCTAAAAGGTGGAAACGGAGAAGTGCGAATGGAAGAAAAGGAAGGGAGATGACCTTTCTGAACGGTCAAGATTACCACCATTCTCTCAGTGCCCAATATATCAATCTGCGGCATTGGAACCCGTCGTGTTTAGTGATCTGAGTGGAACACGGCAGATCAGAATCGGGGCAGAACTCGTAGAGAGAAACGGCAGGAAGAGAACTGCAAAATTGCCACTGCCACGAGGGCGGTAACCATCTTAAAATCACCGTCATCAGGTTGGTGATCTGCCACATCCCTATGTTCAGATGAAAACAAGTACTGCATCAGTATATAGTCAAAGTGAGTGCACCCCTTTTTACGCCTTCACAACGAACCACTTTGTGTTGGGGACAATTTCAGTCTAGATTTGGGTGAAGTTAAATTTTATTCCACATAATATTGATTGTTTATCTACCTTAAATCACACACAAAATTTAAATCTCCTAATATATATTGCTACCTATCAAATCAACTTTTTACATGGTGGATACAGATCGTATTGTGAGTAGTTCTGAATCAGTTCCAATTCCAGAATTCTAAAATTTGTGCCACCCTACTGTATACTTGGTATACAACTCGTGGTTTCTGCACCCGTGCCATTTTTCATTGTGCTGCCAAGTATTCCTCCCTCAAATGCATCGAGCACTCGAATCGTCTTTAACGACCACGCTTCATGGCCGTTCAGAGCAGCAGAGAGTGTCTGCGAGTTGTATACAGAACATTTTATGTGCGCCTGTAGACTGCTCTATGCTTCACTTCCTATAAACGACCTCTCAAATCCATATATTTTAGAGGTCGTTTGGAAGTACACTGTGTAACTGGCCAGCCTAACGAGCTTCCGAGGTAAGTGCGGGGTGGTTTATACGCCACTCTCAGTTGAGAGACCACCCACCTGGTTTAGAGCTGCCCGGCCTTGTGAGACCCTTCAGGAGAAGGTTCTGGTTTTCCTCAATGTAGGAAGCAAGCAAGCTAGCTGATCACAATCGTCCGAGCCGCGCGTATAATGAACCCGAGAAATATCCGAAATGATCAATACAAACTAGTTCCAAAGCAAAGATTCCGTTCGCGGAAGTTTTTCATCGCTGGCAGAGTCCAATCTGTCCAATTGACCACCCAGAGTTAAATTCGAGAGTGATTCCGGTTGGTATCGGGGTCAACCTCCCCAGCAAAATGCAAAACAAAAAAAGATGAGAAAGAATACCGACCGAATCAACTAGAGCCCAAAAGACTTCACCAAATCACAATTGCTACATCTACCATGCGGGAAACCTCATTTAACACAGAACACCTATTCACAATTTTCATCATCTGGTTTTTCTTGTTCGCGCTAGTCGCATTTTCCCCTCTCAGTTTCCCTATCTTCTAGTGTGGCGACATACAGAGCACATTGTGTGTGCTCTCGGCATGCGTATTGTTTAATACAGTGCGGTGCTATTTACTTTGCAATTTTACTTCGAGCCACGGCTGGCAAAATCTGACGGTAGGGTAAGGCCGTCTAATGTGACCCCATGCGCATGGACAATCACAACATATACCTCACTGTACTCACGACCTAGGTTTTACGTGGACATGATGGCGGGAGACGGCGATTCCTTCTGCTGCTGTTGCTACTGTTGACACCACGTGCGATTACCCTTGATCGAACTGGACTGACGACGATGGTCTACACCGCCGATTCGTGGACGGGGTACTGCCGTCGAAACTTCCGGTCGTCACCGGAAAGTGAAGATTGCTGTCTTCGAACGGTCCTGCCAAAGCGCGATTTGACGGACGCTGTCTTCTTCCGGCCACGTGTACCGCCGGGACCAACCTTGAGCCGAATCGTGGGGTCAAGAGCGGTCGCTAACGAAGAGGTGTGATGTGTCGGACTTTCGACGACTGCCACGAACCTGTGAAGTAAATTGCCGTCGCACGGAGACAAATCAACACGCGCACATTTTGGTGGTAACCATAAATTACGGGTTTACCTTATATTTTTCTAACAGCGCACACACTAGAATCGCCAAGCTACTTATTGCTATACTTTGAAAAGCTTTTCTATAGGGGAGGGAATATTATTAAGAATTTGGTGAAACAATTAAAGTCGAGTCAATTTACCACACTAAACCCATCACGGCGCGAACAAAATTGAACCACTCTTGCCTCTTCCACTGAAACGATCAAAGTGGTTTATTGGGCTCTGGGAATCCTCAGAATAACCGCGATTTGGAGATCTTCGTCAGCGGATCTGACGCAATTTCCACGAAGTGGACAATAGCGACATTTCTGATATCATATTGATCATCCCGAACTTCCCCAGTTTCACGACCGCATCTCATTTCTGCGGACGACTCCTATAATGCACGGCTGCTGCCTGTCCAAACATTAGAGTGAAACAAAACGCTCTCCCATCAGTGCAAATATTCGTAAAATTGACCAAGGGTCGATGGCCTCTTTCGACAGATCGATCCCTTCCCTCAACGGGCGGCATCGCTAGACCAGCAAATTAGTAATGGGCACTTGCGAAGAACTGCGGGCACTCATCAATTCGTATTATAGCAAGTCTCTTGATGAAGTCTTTCTCGCACTACCGAAGCAACTCTATTTTGCGAACATTTCTCGACAAACATATGATTATGGCCTAAAAGCCAACTGACAAAATCCACTTTGAATTGAAATTCCGGACAAACCGTTACTAGCCGAACACAATTCACAGCAATTTATGAAAGAGAAAACTTTTCTCTTTCGTTTACTACCAACATCTGTGATTGTCGTGTAACGGTTTGTCCGGAATTTCCATTCAAAGTGGATTTTGACAGTTGGCTTTTAGGCCGTAATCATATGTTTGTCGAGATTTCTCCATGGTTTAAATTAATGATATGGATACCATGCATAATAAACAATTAAGAAAAATAACAACTTACGCATATGTACTAATATTTACAATGTATATATATATATATATATATATATATATATATATATATATATATATATATATATATATATATATATATATATATATATATATATATATATATATATATATATATATATATATATATATATATATATATATATATATATATATATATATATATATATATATATATATATATATATATATATACACTGAAAAAAATCCAAACGTTAATTCTATTTGCCTCAAACCGCTTAAAATTCATATGAAGAAGAAATGCTATTGTTATCACGCGCACACATACCTTCTATGTGTCAACTGTATAAACTATGTATGCACACAAATAAGTTATATGTGCATATTATTATAGAATGGGGTTTTATGTGCCTAATAGTTACGAAATGTGTATGTAAGATTAATATTTCTTGTAAATACACACATTAGGTTTATGTGCCAGCAAATAGTGCCTATATGCCTCCGTTAATTGCAAAAATCTATGTGTAAATTCAATAGGCATAACGTTTACTTTTTTTTGAGTGTATATATATATACATACATATATATATATATATATATATATATATATATATATATATATACATTTAATTATTTACAATTAAGGTACTCGTTACAACTGGCGGATGATTTTTGTTTCATTTTTGATTGTCATTCTCTCCTTGCATACGCTCTGGTTGCACCTGGTTTCTTTTTTTTCTGTTTATTTTACCTTTCGACACACATGGCATTCTATAATTTGTTTTAACGTTTTTTCGTATCCGCGAGACCTGTCCCAATTTGTGAGTTGTTCTCTTTTGCGATTCGACGTCGCCCCCTTCGCATTCTTACGATTCAATTCACCGTTTCGACCGCATCGTCCGACACCGTTTAGATCGCATTAGAAACGAAAACAAACTGGAACCGATCTAAATGCTACTCCGCAGAAATTCTCGATGGAATGCGAAGCGGAAAACCTGTCAACACATAGCACCATTCGTCGTGCAACGTGTCTGCCTTCGGCTTCGCCGTTCCATCGCCGCGGTATCGTTTGAGTTAGTTTTGTTCGGATCAGTTTAGTTAAACTTAAAAGTGATGCCGAATTAACGTAGCAATAAGCAATAAGGTGAAACCGAAGTGCGGCGTTTGCTTGGAAACATGCAGAAAAATGAGCAACTCGAAAAACAACAGTTACGAACAACGGTGCATCAAGTGGCTTGAGCGGTTGGACCGTGCCGCCGGAATCAAAGCGGTGCTGCAGATATGTCAGGTAAGGGCATTTCGTATAGTTAATTCAATGGGCATGATTATGTAACGGAATGTTTTGTAGGATATATTCAATCAGTCCGATCGGAACCGGGCGACGGAAGAGGATGCCGTGGAGATTGTTCCCGGGTCACCGGAATGGGGAACAAGACTGTTTCTGAACAACGAGCTGCTGGTTCGACTAAAACTGCTTTCGGAGAGCCCGAGGAGTACTTTCGCGCAGCGAAAGATCATTTCAAAATCGCTGTTCAAAATTTACGTTCAAAATTATCGTTACTGTCGGATGGTTTTTCCGGTAGGCGGTGTGCTGTCCGGTGGAATTGCAGTAGCCGATGAAGCTGTAGCCATTTACGGGATGGTCTATTCGGGATTTTTTGCGCTGCATGGCCGGGAAGATTTGACGGGAGTGGTGAAAAAGAATTTTGACCTGTTTCAGGCTATGGGATGCTACAGCAGACACTTTATCACGGTGGGAGAAAACATACTGACCCTGCAGAGGATGGATCAGCATGATAGGGTGTTTGCCGAGAGGCAGGAAAAGGTCTGGCACGTTGTACTACTTAATTTGGAGTCCCCGTATCGGGGCGTTAGGGATTGTATGTTAAATATTCTCAAGCAATTAATCTGCGATCACAAGTTTGTGCGATCGGTCGTTTTGCCGGCGATACTGCACTGGAGTTGGCTCAATAGAAATAAGTTTCACGTCCTGTTGGCATTGTTGGGGAAGTATCAACTTAAAAAGCTAGAGGAACTTGCAGGCGAGCGAATTGATGTCTATGCAGCACTGGAACTTTCCCTGCATTACAAACATCTGTTCTCGGGAAGTCAAGGAATCGCAAGGATTTTGCACAAACAGCAGGAAGACGAAATATACGAGTTGGAAGTAAGGATTCTGCAGGAAGGAAGTATTGATTTGGTTCGTAGTATGATTAAACAATGGTTTTCAAATTTGACGCCAGGGGATTTTAGAAAACTGTTCCAAATGATGAATCTGGATCAGCTGAGGGTGGGCGAAAATCGGAAATTGATGCCAAACTACCTGAAGCAGGATAATTTCGTCAAATTCTTCCAGTATATGAATTTGTTTCGACGGGAGTTCCAGTCCTGTAAGGATTTAAACATTCTGCTTGTTCTGATGCTTCAAATCACCACCGAAATTGATCTTGATTACGCTTCAACGTGTCTCCTGGTGGAGACGCTAGTTCATCACATCACGACTCCCAACGAGCATATCCATCCTTCCACCAGCGTATTCTACATCTTCAAGCTGAAGGAATACGTCCTGCATCACATCGGGGTGCCGTCGATGAACGTCTGTAACACCTTCGTAGTTCAGTGCACAAAATTGCTCAATTACATTGCCTCGCTGTCGCTGGAACGATACGAACCCAACGAGGATGCCTATGGGATCGTTTCGGAGCTGATGGGATCCACCGTGTTTCATCAGCATCTGCAGAAACAGTCCGCCCATAACTATCACGCCGTACTGACAAGTTTGCGGATGTTTCAAGCATTCGCCTCACTGTTTCTGGAGTTCACTGCCAAATCTCCCTACCGGCTGCAGGAGAAAACAGCCAACACATCCGACACCTGCAGCTATTTACTGCCAATGGAGGCGGATACCTTCTATGATATGATCTACACCGTGGAACATTTGCTGACGTCTGATTTTGAGGACGTACGGTCGATCGCGCTAAAGCTGCTGTACAATCGAAGCTCCGCCTACCATTACGGACCGGCGCTGCAAGCGAAACTGTCCTTGATTTATTCCTACCGGTAAGCAATCGTTTCATTTTATAAATAAATGCCACTCTAATTCCGTCATTCATCCACAGCACCCGGTCCGCCATTCTGGAAGCGATGAGCACTTTTTTCGACGAATCCCACACGGCTCTGTTGACTACGCTACGCGATCACGACCGGGATCTGTTTGCGATGATGAAAAATGACTACCAACTGTACCAGCAGATCGATGGTATTACGGAGGCTTTCTTCGGTTACGAAGAGTCCCGATCGCTCCAGGTGCTGGAAGGAATTCGGGCCTTCCCACGGATGTTGCTGCTGGTGAATCGTGTGGTAGAGTTCGTTCTGCGATCGTTCAACTGCGCCAAAACGGACGATCAGCGTCGGGACATGATCGGGTCTAGTTTTGAGATTATGGACAACAGTTTGCAGCTTTTGTTAGATCGATCGTCCCAGCGGTCAACGAATCTGGCGGCGGATAAGAAGATGATGTTGAAAATGCTTTGGAAAGCGCTACGATCGTCCGCTTGTTTCGTGGAAAATTTCGCCATTTGGGTGTTGGATAACTATCAGACTCGGTTGGACGTGGTTCCGCAGTTGTCGATTTGTTTGCGAGTTTTTGTATTGATTTCGTTGAATTGCTGTCATCGGGGGGCGATCGAAGCGACGGGAGTTCATTTCGGTAGGTTGATTAGAAAGATCGCCAGTTTGAAGGGGCGATTGGTTGTGCGGAACGACCATCGAAACCGTCAGGCCCGGTTGATAGTTGATTTGAGTGAGAGGATGTTCCGGGCATTGATAAGACTCAACCTGCAGGATGAAGATGTTCGACGGTGTAGAGGCTATCTTTGGTTAATCCACAACTTCATCAAAAACGATTCCTACTGCAACGATGAACGATCGTACCTCAAAATCTATCTCAACGAACAGCGGTTAGCGCTGAACAATGGACAGCATCAGGGGGCTGAATCGCTAACGAAAATCTCCGTTATGCAGTTGCACCAATTGAATCTACTCGTACGAGAAGCTTCCATGAACGAAACCGTGTTGGAATACATCGATGATCTGATGATCATTGCACTGGAAAGGTTCAAATCGACAGACTGGCCAACACGAAATGCCGCTTTGCAGTTGTACTCATCGATTGTCACTAAACTGGTCGGACAGAGACAGCAATGTTCGGATCCAAAATGTGACTGGCTTCCGGTTTATGTATCATTAAACGAACTTATTTACAAACTGGTCAAATCCAACAAGTATATCTTGAAAGAACTTCGAAGTGGCGATCAGACGGCAACACCGTTCCTGATTCTGGTTCTGGAGTTTCTCTCGAAGGTAGAATACCGTGCTTACAACGTTCCCGGACAGAAATCGATCGTGGCCGACTATCGAGCGTTTATGTGGCGCTACCTGAGCCACGAGAACGATCAAATCCGACGGTTAGCTGCTACATGCTTTGCTCAATTACACGATCCTCATGAGGAAACTGGAAAGCTGATGGAGAACTTAATCATATGTTTTTATACTGCCCGGGGGAACGAAAACTTCCGGCATGGTTTACTACAGGTGGTTCACTTCATGGTTAGGAAACACGTGACCAACGCTCGCTACATGGGTGAAGGTTTCCTGAAAGAGGAATATCTAGCACGCGTGAGACACCTGCTGG
This sequence comes from Topomyia yanbarensis, assembly GCF_030247195.1. NCBI lineage: Eukaryota > Metazoa > Arthropoda > Insecta > Diptera > Culicidae > Topomyia > Topomyia yanbarensis. Next base: position 207,910,270 of record NC_080670.1, on the reverse strand, counting down.
TACGGTACCGGCGGCTGGATGATGGAAAAGTGGCCAGCTATCGGTTGCGATGTCATCTGCTTGATTTGTTGCTCTATCTGGGTTTCGATAAAATGGAACCGATTGTGGTGGAGCAGGTGTTCAGCAAGCTGGCACCGAACAGTTTTGGGTTGAATGTGTTTTTGATGCGAACCAATGCGCTGTACAATAAAAGTGCACAAAACGAGGCTGGTAACTGGCCAATGGAGTACGAAGTCGTGATCGAGGGGGTGGGAAAGGATGATGAGGTGGAGGAAGATTAGGTTGATGGCTAGAGCAACGGACGACTTTTCGCAGTAAAACCTAATCGACAAGAGAGGCAGAGCAGTTTTTTATTAGTCCTAATCCGAAATCCTTGATCACCGACCAATATGAAACATTCCTCGCCTCCTAGGTGTGGATGGAAAAATGGTATGGCCTCCCGTCTTTCATGAATAATAATGGGATCACAAGAAGTGACTACGTATACCGAGAGCAGATAGTGATCCGGTGCAGTAACCCAATTTTATCCTGTCAATGTAAAAATTTAACATTAGCTGTAAAAATACCTATTTTAATTACTCTCCCCTTAGGACAGCTAAACGCGAAGGAGCGCTCTCGATTCTCCTCATCGAGTTCGAGTAGTAGCAAATGTCAAGGTGAGCAACAGAAACTCCGAGGAAAGCTATGTATCGTGTTGATCCAGATGTTCACACCAAAACTAACTGAACACTGTAAACATGAGTTTGGCGATGGAGGTGGTGAACCCCTTTGCCAAAGGGGGTTTGGCGAGGAAAGCAGAATATCAGCAAGGAACTGAAACAGAACCTGGTGCTGGTGCTCCGCCAGGCTGTTCGAGCCGCAAGACAAGAACAGGACGCCTCTATCAGGCGGATGGCGGGAAGAGAGAAGGTCGAAAAAGGAGCCCAAACTGAGGCTTTCACCTTCCTTGGAGGAGCTACTATGGTCCAAGAGGCGATTGATTTCGCCTTGACGGCCAGAGGGCAGGCGGACTAGTGTTCGCAAAGCGACGCTCAACCAGAAAGGCCAAACGTCGTTTGAACGGTGCAGACTGGGGTGCAAAGGATCCCGAAAGGCGTCGACCCGAGAAGGTGACTTCTCGGCCCAAGAAGGCGAAAGGCACCAACCGGGCGCAAAGTGCCGGGCCACAAGTGGGTACCAGCCAGCCGGTGCCATCGGCGCAGGGGGGCGAAAATCCCTGGCAGCTGGTCAGCAGGGCTAAGCGGAACGCACCTCGACCCGCAAAGAAGTTCAAGGACTGTGAAGAGGCTCTGTTAGTGAAAACCGACAAGGACAAGTATGCCGACGTTCTCAAATCGATGCGGGAGGCCGAAAGCCTCTAGGACAGGATGTGCGCAGCGTTAAACGTACAAAGACCGGCGAAATGATCTTGGTGCGCAAATTAGTTGGGCGGCGTACAAGAAGTTGGCCCAAGAGTTCTTGGGTAACGGCGCTCAGGTGAGGTCATTGGGTGCGGAAGTGACCCTCCAGTGCAAGCAACTGGATGAGGTTACGAACGCAGAAGACGTCGTCTATGCCGTCATGGAGCAGTGTGGCGTAGAGATTGAGTGGACCTCTGTACGCCTAAGAGAGGGACTCTTTGGTACGTAGGTAGCCTATTTCCGGCTACCGGTTGCGGAAGCCAAAAAGGTCATCGAGAGAAGAATGCTGAAGATCGACTGGTCAGTATGCCCAGTAACCATACCCCAGCCGCCTTCAGAGGACAGGTGCTATCGGTGCCTAGAGTGTGGCTGTAAGTCCTACGACTGCAAGGGTCCAGACAGAAGTTAGTTGTGTCGTCGCTGTGGTGAGGAGGGACATAAGGCGCGGAAATGCGATAGGGTGCCAAAATGCCTTATCGGTGCCAGTAAGAAGCAAGACCGAACCATGTTATGGGTGGACCTTCGTTTCCCTTCGGTGAGGCCAATAAGAAGGAGCCGTGCAAGTAACACAGCTGAATCTTAACCACTGTGCATCTGCGCAGCTATCCGGCCCGTACAGCGTCCCTGCCGATAACGGCATTTGGGTGGCGGACGGCGGCAATTTGTACAATGGGACGGTTCCCGGTCCAAGAGGTAGTACACTCCTCTGCGGAGGGTGTGGCGATTGCCAAGATCAATGGTGTGTTCTATTGTAGCTGCTATGCCCCACCAAGGTGGCCTATAGAACAGTTCAACCAGTTGATCAACAGGCTCTCGTCCGACCTAGTGGGTCGGAACCCGTTCGTCATAGCGGGAGATTTTAACGCTTGGGCAGTGGAGTGGGGCAGCCGCTGCACAAATGGCAGGGGCCAAGCGCTACTGGAGGCGCTTGCAAAACTCGACGCAGTGCTAGCCAATGATGGTTCCACTAGCACAGTTCGTAGGTATGGGGTCGAATCATGGATTGACGTAACGCTTGTCAGCCCGGGTCTGGTTCCAGACACGGACTGGAGGGAAGACGAGGGCTACACCCACAGTGATCATCTAGCAATACGCTTTAGGATCAACTATGGTGTGCAGCATCTGAAGGCGGGTGATCCCTGCCAGGTACGCGGGTGGAAGACAAATCACTTCGACAGCGAAGTTTTCTCCGCGGCCCTGGGACTGGAGGTCAACACCGACAGTCTAAGCGGGGATACGTCCTAGAAATGGCAGACGCCCGGTATATTGGTGGAGTGCCGAGACTGCATCCCTACGATCAGCCTGTCTCCAAGCTAGACGTAGGGCGCAACGAGCCCGCACCGAGGAGGTAAGAGCAGACCACCGTAAAGTGTTTCGAGCTGCGAAATTGGCCCTTAATAAGGCCATTAAGAGCAGCAAGAGAGCGTGTTTCGACAACCTGCGCGAGGGTGCCAATGCGAATCCGTGGGGTGGACTAAGACCAAAGGGAGCTCTTCGCCTCCCGAATGGTCACCGGTTGGCGAGGATTATCAAAGTACTCTTCCCATCTCGAGCTGCAAGTCCCTGGCCTCCTGCGCCGCTAGGCATTGTGGGTGCGACCGAAATGGTGGCTCCGATGACGAATGAAGAGTTATTCGTGGCAGTGGCTAATTCCCTAGCAACGAATAAAGTTCCAGGGCCGGATGGAGTTCCAAACAGCGCTCTCAAGGCAGCAATCATAGCGAACCCGAACATGTTCAGGCTAGCTATGCAGAGATGCCTTGACGAGTCCCGTTTTCCCGATAGATGGAAAAGGCAGAAGTCGGTACTGTTGCTGAAGGCCGGGAAGCCGCCGGGCGACCCATCGGCGTACAGCCCAATTTGCCTGATCGACACGACGGGCAAACTGCTAGAGAGGATCATCCTCAACAGGCTAACCCCGTACTCAAAAGGTACGGACGGCCAGTCAAGCAATCAGTTTGGTTTTCGAAAGGGTAAGTCCACGGTGGACTCAGTGGTAAAGACCGCCGAGATAGCGATCCAACGGAAAAGGTGAGGTATTCGATACTGTGGATGTGAAGAGCGCATTCAACAGCGCTAGCTGGGATGCTAGCGTGCTCTCGTTACGCCGGCTTCGCTTGCCGGTGGGTCTGTACCGGATCTTGGAAAGCTACTTCCAGAAACGTGTACTACTATACGAGACCGATGCCGGTCAGAGAAACGTTCCTATTACCGTAGGAGTCCCGCAAGGCTCGATTCTGGGCCCGGTATTATGGGCATTATGCATGACGGGGTTCTGAGACTAAAGTTCTCTCCTGGTGTCAAGATCTTCGGCTTCGCCGATGATGTGACCTTGGAGGTCTACGGAGAGTCAATCCCCGAGGTAGAACTGACTGCAGAACACGCGATCAGCACTGCGGCGGAATGGATGAGCGCGAGAGGCCTGGAGTTCGCTCAACATAAGACGGAAGTGGTTATCTTCAACAACCGCAAGTCAGTACAACATGCAGTTATTCAAGTGGAAGAAGTCGTGATGACTTCAAAGTGGAGTCTGAAGATTCTTGGGGTCATCATAGATGACAAGCTGACCTTTGGCAGCCATGTCGACTATGCGTGCAAGAGGGCTTCGACGGCTGTTGCGGCACTATCGAGGATGATGTCCAACAGCTCAAAGGTGTGCGCCAATAGACGTAGGTTACTGGCAGGCGTTGCCGTATCTATCCTCAGGTACGGCGGCCCGTCATGGTCAAGAGCACTGAGGGTAACCAGTTACCTACAGAAACTGGAGAGCACCTACCGCGTGATGTGCCTCAGAGTGATATCTGCCTACCGCACGGTATCACACGATGCATCCTGCGTGATAGCGAGCATGATGCCAGTCTGGCTGATCATTCGGGAAGATGAGGAGTGCTTTGAGCTACGTGGAAATAGGGGAGCCCGCGAGCGCACCAGGGTGACCTCGGTCGCCAGATGGCAGCGTGAGTGGGACAACTCCTCGAAAGGTAGGTGGACCCACCGGCTGATACCTAGCATATCGAGCTGGGTGGGAAGACCCCATGGGGAAGTTCACTTCCACCTGACACAATTCCTGCCAGGCCATGGCTGTTTCCGTCAGTACCTCCACAGGTTCGGGCACGCGGAGGTCCCAGTCTGCCCGGACTGCCCAGGTGTAGACGAAACTGCCGAACACATACTGTTCGTATGTCATCGGTTCGACGTCGAAAGAAGAGCAATGCTTGACGTCTGTGGCTGGGACACAACCCCATGATACCCTTATTCAGCGGATGTGTCAAACGGTGGAGAAGTGGAACGCAGTCTCGGCTGCTACCATCCAGATTGCCAGTAGGCTACAGGTAATCTGGCGAACCGAGCAACAGACGGCGGGCACGGCTAACTAGTGATTGGTTAGTTGGAGCGAAAAAGGCCAAGCGCAAAATAAGAGAGTGAATGGTCTGTTCATGCCGAGGTAGGTTGGCGCAGCGAATGGCAACCGCGTAAGGGGTAAACCCAGCCACCCCGAAGCAAGACAGAAGAGTGAGTGTATAGGCGTATAAGTGGACTGCCTCATGCCAAGACGGGAGGGTCGTAGCGTAGTATGTTGGAACTAAGCTATCGATGTCTCATGGCGTGGCAGAGGAGTGAAAGGGTGAGCATCCAAGTCAGTCTCACACTGCATGTTAAGGGTGAGCATAAAAGTCAGCCTCACAGGTTGGTAGAGGCTAGCACAAAAGTCAGCCTAGCAAGGAATGAAAAAGGTGAGCACAAAAGTCAGCCTCGCATGGTATGTCAGAAGTGGGGCCTAAGAAAAATGTCCCACATGGGATGCCAGAGGGAGTGACAAAGGTACAATAGAGTGGCACGATTGAGAGTGAATCAGGTGATAGGGTGAGCACCCAAGTCAGCCTCACATGGATGGGTAGGGCGAGCACAAAAGTAAGCCTAGCAAGGAATGAGTAAGGTGAGCACACAAGTCAGCCTCGCATGGAACGTAAAAGGTGAGCACAAAAGTCAGCCTCATGTGGGAGTGTTTGAGAGCGAATCAAAGTGCGATTGAGAGAGCACCCAAGTAAGCCTCATACAGGATGTATGAACGCGTGAGTGAGAGTGAATGAGTACATTTAGTACAGCCATCCCCCCAGAAGTAATACCGAGAGGTAGTTTAGTCGGTATTAATGGCTGGTCACCATTCGAGTCCGACACGCCCCCAGTGCACCCCGTGCGGTAGATTGGACCCTACCAATAGCACGTGTACTGGGCTAGGACATAAAGGTCTTCTCCATTGTAAAAAAAAAGAGTGACATCTGCTTACCGCACGGTATCACATGATGAATCCTGCGTGATAACGAGTATGAGGAGTGTTTTGAACTGCGTGGCACTAGAATGGCAGCGCGAGTGGGATAACTCGTCGAATGGTAGGTGGACCCCATGGGGAAGTTCACTTGTATCTGACACAATTCCTGTCAGGACACGGCTGCTTCCGACAGTACCTTCACAGGTTTGGGCACGGGGAGGCCCCCGTCTGCCCTCACTACCCAGTTGTCGACGAAACTGCCGAGCACATACTGTTCGTATGTCCTCGCTTCGACGTCGAAAGAAAAGCAATGCTGAACGTCTGCAGCCGGGACACAACCCCTGATACCATTATCCAGAGGATGTGTCAAGCGGTGGAGAAGTGGAACGCAGTTTCGACTGCAACCACTCAGATTGCCTGCGGAAAGGGCTGAGCGCGGAGAAGTGAGCGCATGGTCTGGTCATGCTGAGGCAAGTGTGGCGCAGCGGGTGGCAACCGCGCTAGTCACACCGAAGCATGGCAGAAGAGTGAGTGAATAGACGTATGTATGGACTGCCCATGCCGAGATGGGAGGGGCGTAGCGTAGAATGTTGTTACCTATCGCTATTGATACCTCGTGGCGTGGCAGAGGAGTGTAGGGTGAGCGTCCAAGTCAGTCTCACATGGTATGCTAGAGGTGAGTACACAAGTAAGCCTCACATGGAGTGTCAGAGCGAGCGTCAGGGTAGTTGCTAGTACTGCCATCCCCCCTCAGAAGTAATGCCGGGAGGAAGTTGCTGGGAGAAAGATAGCGGAGCTCAATGGAGTTTGGTCGGTATCGCCCGTTAGGTAGTTTAGTCCTGGCCGAGCCCAACACTCCAGTACACTTCCGTGTGGTAGCTTGGCAGCTACTAAGCGCGTGTACTGGGTCAGTGCGTAAATGCATTCTCAATTGTAAAAAAACTTTCGTCTGGCACGGTGTTTATAGGGATCGCTGTCGGAGCAGAACTCAGCCATTGTTGTCCATGCCCGTCGGAAGATGGGAGAAACCGTCCGCCATTCGTCAGCAATAGCAGAACATCCACATCCAGCGTGCTGTTGTTAACTTAATTTGAACATCTCCACCACTCATATTATGCTAAGTTAAAATTAAGCGTGTATGGATTCACCACAAGGGCCACTTGCCAGTTTGAAGGTGAAGAACATCAACAAACTTTCTGCGATAACTATATCCATTCTGCCTGTCAGTTGCAAAAAGAGTGTTTCCGCTTACTAAAAAGAAGAATCAGAACAAAAAGTACCGGTGCAAGGTGCTGGCGTGATTTCTGCTCAGTGCGCTACAAATACGGAAAAGACACGCGATTCCGACGGTCACACGAGTGAAGATTCGAACGTTCGTTTACACAAGCACTATTGATCTAATCAGGGTTGATTCCGGACCGCACCAAATCGTACCGGATCCCACCGGGAAGATAAGAATCAGTACCAGCAAGCAGAACTCTGCGAATGTAAAGCGATACGCTTTTAGCCAGCCTAACAAACTCGAAACGAAAAACGCCTGAAAAGAGAAATGTGTAAATCACAGCGATTATAGATTATATGACGACACGTGAAATATTGTAAAGCTCCTTTTCCGACACTTGAAGTGTCCTACTTGAAGCATCGGGACTCAGCTACCGGCGGCTCAGCAGAAGTTCCACCAAGGCGTCAGGCGAACAGGGACTTGGCGAAAGGAATCTGGTTACCGCAGCTGCGCACCTGGACGCAGGTAAGCAGCCAGAGTACAGGCGGTTAATAGGAGACCCGCACTAACGAGGGCACGCCGGATGGAGGTGAAGGAGGTGAGACATATACGATTTATGTCGTGAGATGTCGCAGCGGTATGGTGGGGGTCGTGAGTACTAGCTTTTAAGAAGTGAATAGAATCAATAGGCCGGAAGGGCAAAGGAAAGGAAATAGAGGAATGTGTAAACAGTGATGAATAAAGAGGTATGAACACTGGAAAGTATTCACTATGTGACGATCAATGATCGTCTTGAGGAGTCTTCAGTAACAAAAGGCTATAGGTCGATCAATTAAAAAAAACAAGACGCCGAATTCCGCAGAAATATTTCTTTATATTTCGAAAAAATTGGGAGTTTGGTAAATTACAAGTGCTGTTTGAATATATTTATAGTATATTGGCGCTCGCTGTAATGTAGGCAAAAAGACTGAAAACTCATATTTTATTGTTTGCAGAACATCATCACTAATTTCTGTTCCTTTCCATCATCATCATCATCATATATTTCACTCACCATCTGCAACTGCTTACTTTGTATCTGAGGTTTAATCTCTAATCAACGCTAGTTCCTAGTTAGTACAGCTCCAAACAATTCGGATTCTCCAGCTTATGATCTATGGTATTTTTTTAAGGGGAAAGGAAGAAGTATCTGGTTGCGTGTTGTATCGCAACCAGCAAAAGGTTGAGTTCAGTAATTGATTTTCGTTTTTTTCTTTGACCTGTACCGTATTACCGTTCCAATTGAATGTCTATGTTCAATAAATAATTATGCTTGTTTAAAAATGCCGCTTTACGGCGGACCGTTTTTAGCATTTCACTTTTTGTCGGTTGTGTGCGACCCGCTTATAAATGCACAAATTTCGATTAGGAAATTGATACGTGAGTAGTTTTGAGTAGTAAATTAACTATATAGTTCATAGGTCCCCGTCGCGTAAAGCACGCGTGTATACCCAATCTATTCCAACAATAATTAAATCGACAGTAAGAAAAAACAAACAATAAGCTTAGAAGAACCGCTCGTAGAATAGCAAATAGGCCTGCGTGTTCAACACGCTTTCCTCGGACGATTCGCGGACGTGACTGTCGGAAACGTAGTACCACTTGCCGGGTGGTGGGTCCACCTCAGGCAAAGTTTCCGACTTTGGCGTATAACCGACCGCTCCTTCCTCCTCCCCATCGGAGGTGGTTCCGGTGGATGATCTACTGGTTGAGCTGCTGGAGGAGGTTAGTGCATCATCACTATCACGGGCCATCGCATTGCCAATCATATGCCGAGCTAGATCTTTAGCTCGATCCCGTTCCAGCTGGAGAGCTTCCTGATCCTCCTGATCCAGCTCGGCTCGAGATCCTTTCGGGAGGAACTCCCACCGGGGATCATCTCTCGTCAACTGAGGACGGACTTTGACATAGGCCACATAATGACCGCCATGCATGGTTCCCGAGTGCTCCACGATTCCGTACAGCGAGTAGAGCAGTTTCTTTTGGCCCGGTTTGACGTTCGGCAATTTCTTAACTCGCGAACCGCAAAATGGAGCAATGTCCAGGACGAACGGGAATGTTACCTGTTTGGTGATCTTGCGTAACATGCCGCGAGGTCCTACTTGGAAGCGTTTCAGGTGTAAAATCATGACGGCAGGCGGAGAGGAAATAAGAAACTGTTTCGTTGCATTCGTGTTAACGGACTTTCCATCCTTGCCGTTGATCTTTACGGTGCAAGCATCACAGCAGACCTTATTGTTGCCGGTCATCATCTCAACCGCAGTGAAGCTGTTGAAGCACGATTGGATAGAGCATTCATTGTCCTCGCATTGATACCGCGGAGCCAAGGTGCTGCCCCAGTCGGCGTGACTGATCGTTCGCTGGCGACGAGCCTTCGTCTTTTTGGCATCCTGATCTTCACTGCTGTTGATGCTCATCTTTTTCATCATATCAACGCCCTCAGCACTAAGCCCCAACTCACAAACCACGTTCCCTTCCCCAACCGGTTCCTTGTCGGGATTTTCCGGTGTATCGTCAAGCTTCTCCGGTACAACCGGTCCTGCCGTTGCAGTTTCACCCGTCGATTGATTGCCATTCTGATCTATTCCAGCCAGTGATTTCCTCGGTTGCGAATCATCCGTCACATTGTCCTCAATGTCCGCATCGGACATACCGTCGTCATCTTCCGCTGATTCTGCATCTCCTCCACCACCACCGCAAACATTGGAGGCTACTTCTGGTTCACCCTCGACCGGTACAGCAGCATTCGTTCCCGGTAGCGTACCCAAGTTCAGCAAACATTTGTCTCGCTTGGGACGGTTTGCCTTCCGCTGCTGGCGGCGTTCCTTGTTGCTTAGTGGCTTTGGCGTGCCGCTGGCGGCACTGGCACTGTACCCGTAATCCGGTTCGGGGCTGGCTTTTCGCCTGTTCGGTGGTTGCGGTTTCTCGGTACTCACCGGCAACGACAGATCCAAGAAGGGCTCGTGCCGCGACGAAATGTGCTGACATTCCTGACAGGTCAGCGTCGAAACCAAAAAACCTCGAAACACTGGCTCCGGACGAATTATGCGGTCGCTTGCTTGGGTACCGTAGAATTTAACCTTTTCCTTCAGCGTGTCGTCGACGGTTTGCATGTCGAATTTTTTCCCGAATCCAAGGGAGTTTAGAATAACCCGTTGATATCTGCAAAAGTCCAAAAAAATGTTTTCTAAAATTTGACTATAAGAATATCATCCAACCCACCTTCGCAGATCCTCGTAGCGCACACTCTCCAGCAGATGTCTCAGCAGCTCATGCGAATCGTGCTGATCGGCTCCGGCAAACTGTGGCCACTTGTTGGTCAATTGCTGCAGCAACTTACTGGGTGTGATCACTCCTCCGGTGCCACCCTGCAGCTCAGCTAGTATTTCGGCCAACGCTTCCGTCAAAGTACCCCACGCATTCAACTCTCCGGCGATCGATCTGAGCTCGGTTACCGTACCGTCCTTCAACGTGAGCGGCCCACCCGGCAGCTGAAACTTTTCACCCTTAACTGCCGATTCCTGGAGCACATCTAGCAGATAAGGCGTCCGAGCGAGACACTGCAGGACAGCATTGAAAAAGCAGGTATTGCCCAGATTGGATAAACCGCGAACCCGCGGCAGATTTTCGACGATCCCGTGCACCACGGGTAATTTCTTCCCCGGACCATCCAGCCGAATGTCGCGATACTTTGGAACCGTAATTGGAACTGCTGGGCTAAGATCATCCGTTCGTGCTGTGCTGCTACAAACAATGCTATTGGTGGATCCGGATGCGACCGGGATTGCATCGCCAAGCACCCGCAAAGATTCCACTGTCGTTCGAAGCTTTTGCCCTAGATTGGTAATTGCTGGTGGTCCTTCCTTCGCCTTGTTCGCTTCGCGCGTTACAAAATCGACACATTCCATCAGCTTGGGGAACAATTTTGGACTAACTTCCGTGTCGCAACCGTAGCACCAAACCTTAAAACTTGTTGTATTCAAAGCCAAAGCATGCGGATCGGAGTGAGGAGTCTGAAACAACAAAATACCCACTAAAAATGTCACGATCGAAACAACTTATCCAAATCGAACCTGATAATGATTCAATGCATGTGAATTCCGGTATCGGCCGCACAACTGCGCACCACATTTGAGACAAAGCCACAAACTCAAATCCTCTTCCATCTCAAAACCGGTCTCATCTTCGCCGACGGTTTCCACAGATTTCTCCTTGGCCGGAGTAGTTAGACATTTGGTACACTGTTCGGCCAGTCCATTTGTTTTCAGTTCCTTTCGCAACACGTTCGAATTAACGGACAATTTTGCGTGAGGACATGGTTCCCTCACACCCTGATGATGGTGGTTGTTTACTCTCGCATCGTCGTTCGACTCCGTGGAGGAATCGTCGTCCTTGATCTCATTGCACTTCTTTTTGACCATCGTGCTTGCGATATCTACGAGACAAAGAGAAAATAATAATTCCTCCAGAACAGCTCGGTGACCTAGAAACAATAACCCTTCACTAGAAAGCAGAATCAGTATTTTTTTGTCTCTAAAACTATCTTCACAGATTTTACGCTCCAAATCGCTTCAATAAACCCATCCCCGTAGAAGTGAAAGGTACTTTTAATGGCAATATTTTCACTTTCTCGACATCCCCCGCCTGGCTTAGTAGCAACAGCAGTAGTATAGGAAGTCAGTAAGTTCCGACCATAGAGTCTAATGCAAATTGAGGTTAATTATACAGCATAAAATTGTGGAAATTTCCACGAATGCCACTGGCTTTCCCGGGAGAATGATGCACCACTAGATTAGCACTCACGTTTTTCACTGCTTTCCAAATGGTTTAGTGAAGAATTGGGATTGCACGAAACGCAATTTAAAAACGCGAATTGCACAAAGTTTTCATTTTCTCGCTGCGACTGTGACCATTCAGAAAATGAACGACGACAATGGATGACAGTTCGTTCGATGTGATGGGGTGACAGATATGCATGTCGAATGTCGATGCGATGGTTAAAATGGGTGTACACCGATGGAATCGAAAAGCTTTCGATTTTGCATACACTGAAAAACAAATAAAGTAACGAAGACTATGCCCGAATGGAAATGTACAATAACAAAACCATTATTTTCGCTGTAACAGTACAGCATTTTTAATGTGACATTGCAATACCAAAACGATAAATTTTACTGCACAGTGACATTTTGTGTAAATTTACTGTATCATTTTTATAGGACAGTAAAATTAATTGTCACGTGTAGTTGTGAACCTACCGGAAGAACTCTACGCCCTAATAAAAAATATTATACACGAACTTTAACCCATATAGTGCAACGATTCCACACATTGTTTGGATGATACCCTAAACAGGTCGTTAGGCTCTTATATCATACGATGTTTATTAAAGCGTTGAACGATGTGGGAATAGTAATTACAACAATATCAATTGTTGATTGTTTGTGGGTAAATACTATTGTTACATTTCATTCAAGTGATGCATAATGTTCCGATTAAAGTTGAAAATTGAAATACAAAAAGTAATTTTTTTCTGTTCCATGTGTCTGAGGAAAAGTGATTATAACTACTAGAGGGAGCAAAGCTCTACTGTCTCCATGTATTCACGGACTGTGTGTACCCGGAGCAATATGTGTCAAACCAATGGGCCTAGCATATGTAAGAGCGAGATTATAAATTTTCAGTGTTAACAGCGACATGCGACCTCTAGTAGCTATAATCTCTTTTGTCTGAGGTTATTATATCGAAGTCAGGAACCAACCGTAGTTAAATCTCTTGAAGTAACTAGAATAGTCGGAATTAAAAATAAAGAACACGCGTCATCCTTGTATACAATTTTCCCATACGAAAATGACACGAAAATAGATGTAGGGAAAATAAATTAAAACATAATAAATATTATGAGCTGAACTGGAGACTGTGAGATGCTCTATATGAGAGGAATATTTACGATGAGTAAAGATGGTAGCAAAATCCAGAATAAATGGAAGATAGTTGAAAGACGAGTACAACAATGTGGCAAAGAACGTAAAGGTCTTAAGTATGTAAACACGTTACTTTTCGTTTACTAGACTATACGATCTGAGTGCGGCAATGAAATCTATCTTACTACAAACGCTAGTTATAACTTTACGAACCCAAATCTGTAATTCATATTGTCTAGTCTAGTCTAGTCTACACATACATAGCCAATACATTTAGGGATCTTGGAAAATTGCAAACGTTTGCCTAAAATTTTTCTTGTCAGTATAATTGTTTGTGGAACATATGAAATGTAACACAATCATTAAAGCGGCCAGGCCAACTGTGCAGCGTACACGATGAAGATGATTCAAAATTATACAGCAATCAAATTATTCATTTAATGAAGAATTTGATCAACGAATCATTTTGAACCTTGAATAAAGAAGAAACGTGGACAACCGTACCAACCGTTTCAGTTTAGAGGGAATTTAATGAATCGTCGGGATTGACGTAGCTAAGAAGGTTAATGTCACTCCTTTGGTCCTAAGTTCCTGGGATGGAACAGAGGTTATTAGCACTGTCCTAGCTAATGAGCCAAGGTTATAACGCCTTTACTCGCTCTCTGAAATAAAGAAAAAGAAAAGGTACAAGTAAATGAAACCTGAGACCTCAGGAGCCGTCGATGATGGCAAATGTGTGCCACCACGGATTGAGGCAAAGTTTGACGCAAATCAGAGTTCAAGCTTTTAGCAAGATTTATATCATACATCTAAGGCCAAACGTACTATAAAGCGCACATGAATATTTAGGCCAAACAATAATAGCCTCCAGTAACTCAAACATGAATCTTCTCGAGTATTTCAAAATCAGAAAATCTAGACAATGCAAGAAATCACAGTTTTTACTACCTCACACGGCACGGAAGCAGGCATCCAGTAGATCAATTCCTGGTCCCAGCCGCCCGATGCCATATGACATATAAGCCGACGCTGTCCGGAGGAAATTGAATATTGAAAAAATCCACATAAACAAAAACGGCGAATGCCGACCCACCTATAAGCATCTTTTGTAGCATGTTGCATTCAAAACAAAATAAGTAGATACAAGAACAAGATAAATTGAGTTAATTTCACCAAAAGTCCATGAATGTCCACCGTACGCTCACCCCACTGGGCATTCCACCGGGTACCGTTTACCGCTTCTTCGCAGACCGTAAAAGCAACTCATTGTGCACTGCATTCGAGGACAGTAGAATTTGGACCTGTTTATGTATCGATCTTAATGTCGGTATCCGAAATGGGTTGAAAGAACATCGGTGTATACCTTTCCGTGCCCCCGGGAACTCCTGCTAGCAAATGAGTAGCTAGGCTTGATGCACTTACCGGCCACCTCACTTCATTTTCCGTACTTTTTTGATACTATGTCACTGCTCCAAGACGGAATTCAACGAAAACTTAATCGCCCTGGCAGATATCGTAAGCTTAATACAGCGGAAAACTGCTGATGAACTCGCGCAATATTCGCGATCATTCTCTAAACCAACATTGGGTACATTTTCCTTCTTTCAAAAGATGATGAGGTTCTTGTTAGCGGTAAAAATCTGTTTGTACATTAGTTAATTCGTCTTCGTCCCGTTCAATACCACCGCGATAGAGATGCGTTCTCGTAAGCCATTCGCTGGAAAACTTTAAACACCGCGCGTGTGTGCCAACCGTCGCCCTCTGTACAATACCACACCGATTAGGACGCTGTTTGAGAAGGGGAATCTTTCGCCAAAAGGTAATTCAGCTCAAAATAACACCACGAAATAACATCACGGGACAGGGACGAAGACCTTCTTTGTCTCTCCTCCCAAGTCTGTAATTCATATTGTTGAAGTAAAGTAGAATAAATAGTGGCCAGACAAGGCTTCTCTGCGGGATGCTAGACCGTAGACGCAAATATTTCAGACTATTCACGCCAAGGTCAACAAGATATAACTGAAACCAACGGAGGAATGATGCATTGAATTCAAGTTTAGTTAATTTGACGATGACGTTATCGTGATTGATTTTGTTAAAAGCGGCGGATAGCATCGATTTGTAAGCTATTCTCAAGCCCTAGATTCGTCGTAGTTGATCGGCTAGGCATGAATTCATATTGATCTTCTGAGATACATTCGTTGCAGTGAAAGAACACCGGTTCCATCACAGCCAACAAGCTTCCGCAATAATTTACTGCATTTTTCTTATCCCCTTCTTATAAACTACAAGCAAAAAAGCTAACTTCCTCAGCGAAAGAAACCTTGCGGTTTTTCAAAAGCACGTACGGAATCCCATTTGGACCAGAAGAAGACTCTATTTTTAGCTTGGGTGCAGCTAAGATAATATGATAATTGATCACTTGAACTTCATTTATCGAACGTTCAAGTTGAGGTACACTACTGGTGGCAGTTGCACTCTGGTCCGCCAATACGGTTTCGACGACAACAACGGAAGATAATTTCACTTCCTGAAAGATTTTGGGACTGATTTCAACTTGCATTGGCATTCTTCATTCGTAGAGAAACAGTGGTGAAACAATGTACACTCAATTGTTTAGAGTCGTGATTTCTTAGTGGCAGCGTGCGATGTTTGCTAAACAGCGCGACTCGTTCAGAGCTGTTTTTAGTTTTTTTTGATCATTAATTATCTCCAGGACATTGCTATCGGTCAGGTAATTCAAAATATTGCAGAAGGTTTGTGTAGCTATGTTTACATCATCACAATCTAGATTGGGATTCCGTCGGTCTTGCATCACATCCAGCATACTAGCATAATCGGCAGCTCTTGAAGTAGATATTCAAAAATTTAAACTCGGACCAACATTGAACGTAAAATGATCGAGAGCGCGGTCGTTGTCATTTGTGATGCTGTTGATCTGCTGAAGTGGTGGCAGCCGGATGAAACTGAGACTCTTCTAGGATAAAGAAATCTTTTGTGAGCTAGTTGCCCTTTCTTTGCGGACAGATTAAAACCGTCTAAGGTAATAAGGTGTGTTAAGCCATTTCTCAACGATGGCGATTATGTCGTAACAATGACACAGGAACCGACAGCTTAAGTTACTAAGTGATTTTACGCTTGTTCGGACATGCCATAGACTCAGGTGATTCGCATTTAAATGTGCCAAAATATTCTGACTCCTGCGGTAGAAGACAAAAGGTTAAGTCGTCGGAAAACTCTAAGCTTGCTCATATGATTCCATTCCACGCGTTTCTAAACTTTCTTACTTCAACTCCCTGCTCTTCCTTGTATACTAAGGCTTTTAGTAATATTTCACACCTGCTAGTCCCTTGCATATTAAATGTCGTTACAACAAAAAAGACCCAAATTTTATGTTAGATATTATGCCAACATGAACAAAAAATTTGGTCTTGCTACAAAAAAATTCCCGCTTGGGAAATTTTGCAGAATTTTAATAATTTATTAGTACTTGAATTACATTTTTTTGCGTACGGGTTTGCAACCAACATCGGTATAAGTCAATCTTATCGACTGATTCGACAAGATTGACTTATAATACCGACTTGGCCGTTCCCCTTTGTCGCATACCATCAGCTCTTGGTCTATTTACATGACAGTCGAAGCACCAAAAAAACAAAGAATATTCGTCAAAAATCGTTCGCGAGTTTTTTACGTTCTGAAATAGTAAAGTTATTAATTTCAAATGACGACTGCTGCTCGACCAACCTTCGATCCAGCCCGGGGTGGCAGTGGCCGCGGTGAAAAGGATCTCAGTGCTCTATCCAAACAATACAGCAGCAGAGATCTCCCAGCGCACACCAAACTCAAATATAGGTATGGAATTGGTTACCTTTGTTAATAAATCGAAACATTTTCATTGTGTCGTTCGTTTCGCAGGGATCCCGGTCAGGGCACCACCGAGGAACTACGCAGCCGTGATTTCCGTGAAGAGCTGGAAAAACGCGAACGTGAGACGAAACCGGGTAGCAGCAAACCCGCCTCGTCGGCACCTCCATCATCGGTGGTTCGACGTGCCATCGAAGCCAACAGCAATAACAGCAGCAAGCGACAGAAAACTGATTCAACTGCGCAGAACCTGGACGCGGATGATCCGGTGGAGAGTGACAATTCCGACTCGGATTCGGATGAGGACGATACGGCGGCACTGTTGGCGGAGTTGAACAAAATCAAGCGGGAGCGGGCACAGGAAACAACGAAGAAGGAACTTGAAAAACGACACGAAGAGGAACGCATCAGGATGGAGAATATTTTGTCCGGGAATCCATTGTTGAACTATGCCTCCACGGCTAAGGCGGAATTGAAGGTTAAGCGGCGATGGGATGATGATGTGGTTTTTAAGAACTGTGCTCGTTCGGAACCGGACAAGAAAGGTGCTCAGTTTATCAACGACTCGCTGCGGTCCGAGTTTCACAAAAAGTTTATGGATAAGTACATTAAGTAAGATAGATGTAATGTGTAATTTTCTTTCATATGATAATGTTCAATAATTGATTGTAAGTAGTATGCTGAATTTCCATTACAGAACTATAAAAAGAACTTGTTTCCTTGCACTAGTATATTAACTGTGTTTATATCGTAATCAATAAAACAATAATAAATTCTGATGTCCTCAAATTGTTTATTTATACAACCAAATTTTAAGTACTAACCACTTAACAGATGGTTTTACTAACCAGTAAAAAATAAATTAATGCAATTACCTTTTAATTGCTATATTTACAATGCAGCTCCTAATTAGAAAAGGATTTCCCATTCCTAAGTGTTCACGTAAATCTACGCCCATTACTGGACCGTCAGCATAATCTAGATGTTGAATCCCATGTCTCGCATGCATTGTTTATGTTTTTCAATAAGTTCCCCGCAGTTCTCCTCGCCCCGCTCCATTATGCTGTAAAGAGGAAAAATTATATAACCATTATTTCCGCGATCATGAAACGCCGTGGCTTACCAGGAATCGCGAGCCCGCTTGGTCTCTGGACAGGCACAGCAGGCTTTGCACTTTGGCTTTTCCGATTTCGCATCGGCAGCCGAAGAACGCGGAGACTCGCCGACGGCAGGTAGAGCAGCGACAGGACTTGCACTCACGTTATTTCTCATTGTTTTAGTCTGTTCTGACTCAAACTTCAATTTAAAAAAAATAGCGTCGTCACGATGAAAATTAAGCGATAATGTTTTCTGCAGGTATAGAAAAATGTGCCTACCTATCCAGATGGTGCGAAGATTGAACGGAAAACTGGATTTTTTCGGAATCGAGGTTGTTTTTCTTGTTTTACACCACCAACCAAGTAGATCACGAGAAAAAGTCTGCTGCGATTCTTCGAATGCAGGCCGGGTATCGTTTGACAGCTGTTCACTTGTCAGAATGTTTACAGGGTTGAACATAAATTGAGCTGACTATTAGAATCCATCTCCCGGATTTATTTACATTTTCGTTATAGGGTGAAATTGTTGGAATCAACTAAAATATTTCACAATAAATTAGTCATTTTCCGTTCCCAAATAATCTCAATATATTTACAAGCGTTTTTATTAAACTTTAACAATAGCCTTTCCAATATTACCACCGCGCATCATCTCGATAAATGCCAGCGGCATCTTTTCAAAGCCTTCCGTTACGGTCTCCCTGAATTTCAACCGGCCCTGCTGAATCCATTTTAGATTTTGCTCGATCCCTTCAAACCACCTGTCCGTCCAGCGATGCACGCTGAATCCTTCCTGTAGCAGTTGCCTGCCCACGAAATCCCTCTGGGGGTCTTCAACCCGGACCGGTTTGTCGTTGTACATTGAAATGGTCCCGCAAACGGCAATCCGTCCATACATCTTCATCTGTCGTCGAACGATCGCCGAAATTTCCCCACCAACATTGTCGAAGTAACAATCCACCCCGCCCGGAGCAGCCAATTTCAATTCCTTCCGCACATCCGCTGTCCGGTAGTTAATCGCACCATCAAATCCAATCTCCTTCAGCCAAGCACACTTCTCATCCGTACCGGCTAATCCGATCACCGAACATCCCTTGATCTTACCGATCTGTCCAACAATGCTTCCCACGGCACCGGCCGCTCCACTGACCACCATTGTTTCACCCGGCTTCGGGCGGCAAATTTCCTGCACTCCAAAGTAGGCCGAATTGCCAACCGTCCCCAGAACTCCGATGCCAAGCGATCGCGGCAGTGAACGGAAATCTGGCAACACGTACGGTTTCCGGGTTTCGATCCCCACCGGGTTACAGATCGAATACGTCCTCCAGCCGAACTGGCCGAAAACGTACGCCCCGACGGGGAAATCCGGATTGCGGCTTTCCAGTACCTGCGCTATCTGGCCACCGATCATGACCGATCCGACCGGGTAGGGCAGAATGTAGATGCGCATGTAGGGGTCTACGCTGAGGAATTCCGCTCGCGCGAGAAATTCTGTGGGTGCATTCGGAAGAGAACATTAAGCTGTTATAATTACAATAGATTGTTTTACCTCCTTCCTCGATTTCGGGCATGATTTCCTCCTCGAGACGGAAGTCATCCAGTTTCGGTTCGCCACTGAAGACCCGTGCGTAGATCCATTTTTTGGCAGTGTACACCATGGTGTACGAGATGCTGACATCGAACGATGGAGGAGAGGCTGTGCCTGTTGTGCGTGTTAGTGCCCGACTGAAACGCAATTTTAGGTGTGGCAATGGCAAGACGTGCTGGTCTGATGCATTTGTGTGAAGAGGACAAGCAAAAAACTGATAAAAACTTGTTTGTGGAAGAAATGGAATGGTGATAATCATCATTTTTATCAGGTTCAAATTGGTACCATATTTCATTTGAATCTGAAAGTAAGTTAATCGACTACTGGGAAGGTATACGGTTTATAGGATGAGAATTGGAGCTGTCAATTCAAAGATTTTCAGCGAGATCCAAACCTCTTCATCAATATTCTACAGCTGCTCAAAAATGGTCAAGCATGTTGATACACAACTCAATGTTTGCAGGATGAGCAGGAGTATTGACCAAAATACATAATGTATATAAAATAGACACAACACCCTAATGCAGCAGACCAGATACCGAATGCAAAATCATTTTGTTTACTTGTTGGAGGCTCTAAGATAAGCGGCTCGTCAAATACAGTTCAATAATACATAGTAGTACCACTAATAAACCAGGTGATTTTGAATTGCTATGATAACGTTTCCCAGCTGCCAGAAGATACAGTTTTAAGCGCGTCGTTTTGAAAGTATGTATATATTAAATTAGGTATGGAATTTTCGACATTGTTTCATCAGAATCTGACACTAACTTAGTGACAGGACTAAGCAAGCGCCGGATTGACGCTAGCTCCATAAACAAATACATTATTTGTGTTTCTGAGCAAACCCCTAGATTTTTTTGATGTCCCGTAAGAAAATCCGGTGCTTTCAGTAAGTTCGTGTCGGATCCTGATGAGTCGAAAAGCATATTTTATATCTTATTTAGTTATAGGTTTTATGCTACTCTCACGAAAAGATGGTTTCAAACAATTTTCTTCTTAATGACGAAAAAATAGTTTTACCTAATTTTTTCTCCACGAAAGAATATATCGACAGAGCCTGGAATAGAACTTTACTTTCCAAAAGCAACAATATATATTTACCTACCAGAAAAATTCAGAACAATTTTTTATGGACTGTACGAAAATTTAAACTAGTCCTTGTTTGACACTATCGGTCTTACTTGGCTTACTTCCGAGGACGGGGCTAGCTTATTCGATTATTAACCTAGCAAAGGGTTGGGGCCAAGGTCATTAAAAGTCTTCATAAGCGGAACAATCCAGTTTTAAAACCGTATTCCACAGTTCGCTCTACCAACTGTTGCAGTAGGTTCTGAGTCCTTCCAAGGTTTTGGTGTCCCGAGCACCCTGCTTGTAATATTTATTATCGATTAGTAGTCGTTAATGCATATATCGCACCTTTCCCTAGTCTGGTGATTCAGATGGTCTCATTAAGCCTATTTCTGGCTGGCCTGAACATACGTCGAGTTCGAGCCAGTCAGGAAGCAATTAATTAATTTTTATTGGAGTTAGATTTGGCCGTAAGTACTAATTTTTGGCGGTATCCAACGAGAAAAAAAGATCGAGATGGTGAGTGTGAAAAAATCGCCCCTGAGACAGGATTTCCAACCTCCAATCCAATGAGATAATCGTGTGTTCTTCCTGGGATAACATAACGGCTAGTGCATTGGGCCATAGTCCCATGGGTTGCAGGTTAGAATCCTGCCTCTGGGATGAGTTTTTTTTCACATGATTACTTCCATTTAACTCACCATTTCGATCTGTTTTCCTCGCATAATACCACAAAACAAATCCCAGCTGGAAAGGATTCTTACTAGTCTGTAAAATCGTAGCACGCCCTGTCAAAATAGACGATAAGCGGACCCTACACGAGACAAGAATATTGTCAATAAAAATATTGACAAAACTGCTTCAATACGTCAATCCCATTTGATTTCTACACGACCAATATTTTAAAGATACCCTTACACCATCAATATATTGATCAATAATCAATTAATTGCAAACATTTCTGCTCGTGTAGGGTCCGCTATAAATTCCGCAACGGAACGTATCGACTAGGAAGGGCTCACCGTTTATCTATTCATCTCCTTCCGATTTTGTAATCTATCACTAGAAAGCTAGCAAACATTCATCTGGAGCTTTAGAATTAAGTTTTTAGTTTGAGATAATGGTTTCAAACAGTTGGAAAAGGGAATGATCGGGTTTAGACTGGAACTATAATTAAAATTATATAAGCAAAGCAGCAGCAGCACAACAGTCAAATTCGAACACGTCAAATTGGCTCCGAGCTGGCTCCCGAAATCGTATTACTAGTTGCCTTGATTTGTCTTAACTTCTACATATCATAGACTCATTAGCTTGACATTTATTGCCCCAGGTACTTGCAATATTCTGGAGCATGATTCGATCAGTGAATATATGGACGGGACCGGCGGATATATGTTTTCTTTTTCTATTCATTTTATCTTTCGTCTCGCATAGCCACTCGTTCTGGCTCCCATTGACATTGACGTTAGGTTTTCTCGTACCCGCACGTCCAGTCCCAGATTTTTCTATTCCTGTCTCGTTTATTCTGCTATAATTTTTATGTATTTTGTGGTAAGCTTTCAATGAGTGGATTACCCGAATATGATCAATGCATAAAATTTACAGCAAAAGAAAAGTAAGCCGGCTATAAAAAACATACCATCAATGTTTACAAGAAGTTCTCTATGCATGCTCGCCATACGCCAAAATCATATTTTTCTCTATTCGAGCAAAATGACCATACGACCTTTTGAAAACCCAGCCAACAAATACTCACCACTGCGAAGCCATCTATCAGCCGACATGCGCTTCGATTTCTCAATACCGGAGCTTTTTTCACTGCCGCTCGCTCAGTTCATCGTCGATCGCGTCTACGGTACGGTTTTGGGTTTCTTTGTTCCGCGTTTACGTTATTTTCGCGAAATAATTCTGATAGGAAATATATCACAGTGAAGTTTATTTGTTCTGCTCAGTTTTCGAGAATGAAATAGAGCATTTTGTTGCAATTCCGAGGAGCAAAATACCGCCGCGATATTGGCGTCGTTTTTACGCACAGTGAAAAGATAATAGAAAACTGTTTTCGGATCGAAATAAAAAGGTAAATATGCAGTATTATGCGAAAAAGTATTGCATATTGTGATAAAAATGTGAATCCCCTCAAGATATATGCATATAATTGAGGAAAAAGTGTGTTCAAATAATTCAAGAAAATGCTTGATGGAAACCATTTTGTGCGCGGCGTGGTCGATCGTGTATCGGAAAGTGGAAAAAAGTTGTTCATCCCAATCGCTACAGAAGATGGTGGTGGTTGATGCGCCATCCCCATTCTAGCATTGGATGTGAATGTGCGACCCTGCGACTGATCGATTCAGCGATCGTAGTTGTCGCGGTGTGACAAGTTGCCAGCGATTTAAAATGGAAAGCTTTTGCAGAAGTGCTGCTAGTTTTATTGTAAGTGAAGAAAAGCAATCATTTTGCTAAATCAGGGTTTTATTTAAAAGCAGAGTTCTGTGAATGGTGTTTGCGTGTTTTGTTGGGCGAATGTACGGGTTTTGGAGCTGTTTCTTCATGCCGTTTTGTGCTGTACCCTACATGGAATACCTGCTGGAACCAGTGGAACGGAAAAAAGCTGAGTTCAAGGTGCATTATTTGTTTTTTTGTTATATTTATTCTTACCGGTGCGCCAGGTTGCCAGCGATTAATAAGAAAATGCTGCCAGTTTAGTTGCTTGTTGAAGAAAAAGCAATTTTCCTGAAGTTTTAAAATTTAAAAGCAGAGATTTGTGATCGTGTTTGTGTCCGATTTGTTACTCAAAAGTATGGGTTTTGAAAGCATTTCATCCCAGCGTTTTAGAGTAGCTTTTGTGGAATAGCTGCTGGAACCAGTGGAACGAGTGGCAATCGTATTTCAAGGTATGTTTCTTATTTGAAAAACCAACTTCGTTTTTCGATACAATTTATTATCGATGTCTCAATGCTGAACACCTATGGAAGAGTCTAATGAATCGTCGTCCTTCCGTTAAGTAGGTGGAGCATCAACACTTTCCGTCGACCTTATCCTTTATCATTCCCAGTGAACGATGGCGATGGGTGCGGCCGGCAATGATGGCTATCATGTGTTGAGGTTTTAATATGGGTTGGATTGGTATGAATTCCTACTTACCACTTCCTAAGCAACTCTTATTAGATAATCAGCAGTCATACATGATGAAGTCTGTGTGCAATCCGCCAAAATCATCGTCAGAACGCAACGCAACAATTTATTATCGATGTCGCAATGCTGAATATAGCAAATCCTACATGAGCAAACAAACTAACGATTTTATTGATCAAAATCTCGGGTGCTTTTTCAGATAGCATCTAATAATTAGACTCGTTCTTTATTTTCTCTTCTGTTCTTTTTTGGATACGAACCGCTACGACCAGTATTTAGAACTATTGTAGTATTCTCTTCTGTTAATTATCCAGTCATTTCTTCATTTGCCCCTTAGGTCTCAATCCATCTGAACTAGTAAATAATTGTAATATGTTGTGATGATTCTGTGGTAATCAAAAGAGAAGGTAAACAAACAATTCTCTCATTGTTAACGTATTACGAGCAAAACGATGTAGGCCGCCATCTTCCCGCATTCAGTAATTTAAAAACGCTCATGCACACATAATTTAAAATTGGTATGAACACGCAAGTACGCTAACGCTATCCTACACGCTGCATGGTCAGTGTTAACTTAAGATACTAACGTCTTGTCCCACTGGTTACGAATTTATAGAATCCGGAAGCTCCTACCCTAGGCCTCAGCCGTCTACCAAAGAGTAAAATGGGCTATCAGCTATCAGAAGGTAGGTCAGAAATTATGATTACCGAGCGATAAATCGAAATGCATCGTCATGGTCATGATTCAAATTTTGCACAGATAACAGACGCTCACATTTCTTTCTTGTAAAAGTTTAACCTTCCGGAAGTCGCGTTAGTGCAGTGAGTGCACGCTGCTAAGAAAATCTAGCGAAATCGTCTTAGTGCACCAGCGGCTGCTCGTTCAGTGGGCCATTTGCGTGAATTCCGAGGGGGTCACAAATGATTTACACGTTAAGGTTTGTGGTCAAAATACTAGTGGCTCAAAGTGGATTGTTATTTTCTGAGAGGGTGCAAATCACTATAATCTTCATGTATTTATTAGTGGAACCATTTTGTTCTATTTCAGCATTACGTTACTCATTACTTCGATATGCGACTTGATTATAATCGTTTGGTGCTGTATTGTTATTCGGCATAATGCTGGCTAAAGCGTTGATTGCTCTGGGTACCTTTTCGTCTACGCAGGTAGACTAGGTAGATTGAAGTTCAGCCGGTCATCAATCATCACACCGAGCTGCTTTAGTTCATGCTTCGAGATTATGCTTGCTGCAGCACATTTCGGTTGCAGACTAGTAACACCTCCGCTTTATGGAGGGGTATCTGTAACTTCACTCCTTGCCGATCATGTCGATTATCTCCATCGCCAAAATATTCACATTTACCGGCGATTTCCCTCTTAATGTTATAACGCTGACGTCCACAATCCGAGGATCTGTTCTCTTAGGCTGCTTAAGCCTCAGCATGCCGTTATGCATCCTAGACCGTGTAATTCAGGATATAGCATGGTGAGACTTCTACCGAAATCGTAACCGATTCCTGTCCCCTGTTTGTCTCGTAATTCAGAACCTGGTTCTGAAATTGGTTTCTCAGAATTCTGCACAGGTAGCATTATGTTCAGTGATTCCACGATGGCTTCCCCGTTCGCACTATTAAACACTTTCTTCGCGTATATCGCAGGGCAATATCGATTTCTTCTTCTTTTCTGGATGAGCGCCTTGTCAGTTCTCTCGATTACGGTCCGAGTAGCGTCCACTGTAGACTTGTCTTTCCGGAATCGGAATTGATTAGGATAATTCTCTCAAATAGTTTCCCGAGCGTATCTAGCGGACATATTGATCTAGATGATAATGTATATTTGCCTGGTTTTGGTATGTGCTATTTAATGTTTCTGTATCTTCCATTTGTTAGAGAAGTTACCTTCGCATTTGGAGCACTTTTCTAAAAATACCCGAGAATGCCTGGATTGTTGCTCTGAATGCAACATTTGTGATTCAATCTAGTCTGGACGCTTTCTTCGCCTTTTAAAACTTTCGCCACAGTTACGAGTTCCTCGTTGGAGACTTACATCACTTCGGCCTTGTTTTACTCTACTTTGCCAAACGGTGTAGTTGGCCATATCGTTGGGCCGAACTGCGGGAAGAGCTCTTCAGTTGGTTAGGGAACATACTGAAAGGCGTCACAGGCCCTCTGATCTTCACCATCGCCACATGGTATACGTCTCTCCAGGGGTTGGCGTCAGCGTTTTGACCAAATTCTTTAAAGCCAGCTTCGCTTTATCTTATGTTTTAGAGTGTCCCTTGACGCGCGGAACATTATATTTCGAACCTCTCTGTCCGCTTCGGTGCTAGCTCTATGAGCGTGTCTTCTAGCTGTAAGGCAGCTAGCGCCGAGGGTGCTGAGTACTACCAGTTTTCTTGGCCTGATGGTGTCACATGCTCTCGCCAACGTTTCTGTTAACTCCGGAGTGTTTCTACAAAGAAATTCTTGTCGAAAGACTTCACCTTTTCACTAACGCTAGTACGGGTTTTCGTCCTCTGAATCGTCGGATGATTTCGTTTGCCAATGCCGTACCGGATTGCGAGGTGGTTCCTGTGCGTGTAGTTACCACAAACTCTCCAATATCTGTTTGACACCCGCGGCGGACTACAGAAAATTACGTCGATGATTGATTCTCGGCCGTCTCTGGTTAAGGGTGGTGCTAGCGGCCTCGTTACATAGCATAGCATTCAAAGCACAGAGAACAGACATATAAGCTAGAACAAACTTTTCCGAAAAACCTTTGTAAACATTTAAATGAAAATATGTTGAAAATCATCGCATACAAGTTTGCATGCGTGAGTCACCATTGTATCCAATTTTGCATACAAGTACCGTATAGCGATTGCTGGCCGATCGAAGCGCCGACCAGTGGCATGTTGCTACTTGCTGTTGTCATTTCAAAGCGACAGTTTAATTTCTCACACAAGTTGAAAACTTTACTTGTATGTCAGTTCTCAGTGTTCAAAGTAACAAATTTAGTTTTATGGCTCACTTGAAGATATCTTCAAGCCCATTTTCTTAAAACCGAATATAAAACCAATTGCTCTACAAAACTGTTTCTGCTATCTCTCTTAAGATGAAAGAGGTCCATACTTAAGAATGTTCTTGAGAGTATTTTCCAAGGTTCTCTGAAAATTTTTGATACATTCTTGTCTTCAAAGTGGTCTTCAAAACCTGCTTAAAACTATGATAAAAACTATTATATTTGTTGATAGTTTTATGATTTGCTTCTCCAAGAACACTTCTACTGTGCTATAAAACTGTATTGTTAACTGGGTGGCCACATTGGTTAACGGGGATGCCTCATTGAAATCAGTGTTTTGGTGAAAAAAAATTTCTGCGATCTATGATGACTAAAACAGGAAAAAAATCTGTGATAAATTTCCAAAAAATCTGTGAAAAATCACGATATCTCATCCGTGAAATGTTCATCAATATAGCAAAAATCTATCATCTGTGATCAGAAATTATGAAAAATATCTGAATATGGTAACCATGCGTGTTTGTCGTCGGAAAAAATCTTATGAAAAGAAAACTATCCATTATATTCCTTTACCAAAATGGATGCGAATGAACATCGATAACGTGGTCAGTTTTTTAGCTTGTAATTGGGTCATTAAGCTATATGTATTTTTCCGTTCCATTCGATAAATTTTAGTTCGAATATACATACAACATTATTTCAAAAAAACTTCGTTGCAATACGTAAAAGCGATTTCTTTGTTTTTTTTTAAATAAATCTTATGTAAACATAGACAACCATACATAGGTAAACTTTGGTTGTTTACATCTGGCCTATCAAGACAACACCCTAAATGAAAAAAATTAAATACATTGAATGGAGTTTATGTCAAATTAAAATAGCACTGCGGAAAAACCGAGAAAACATGTATTCATTGCTTCTGACAGGGCATCATTTGTCGTGAAATTCGATATGTCAAATGCTTCTGATAGTGTCAAATCAAGACTGTCAACATATTTCTTTATTTTAAATTCAAATTTTATTTTCACGTTTCCTCAGTTGGAAAAAAAATATTGTTGTAATCACGAAAATCAGCTTTATCGATGTATGTAATAAAAAAGATTTTATTTTCTCATTTAATGACCCAATTGAGAAAATTATCATGTCATGATCAGTCTTCCGATATTATACAATATAAAAGTTCGAAAAGCTCAACGCTCCTTGAAACAATTGCTAAACATTTAATTTTACAAAAAACATTAAATTGTTTCGAAAATTCAATAATTTTTATGCATGTCTTTAATTGTTATATTTTGAATAAATCGTGTACAGCAACATTGTTCCAGCCCAGAAATGTTAGTCTTCACAAATACTCCACTCACTAAATTTGCCTTGACATTTAGTGCCGGTTTGGGCGAAATGACAATACGACCTTTTGAAAATCTTGCCGAGAAATGCTCACCACACCGCGCGCCACCTATCAGCCGACATGTACTTGGATTTCTTAATACCTGGAGCTTCTCGCTTTTCACTTTTTCAGTCTGCTGTTCAGTTCATCGTCGCGGTCGCGTCTCTGCGGTACGGCTTCTGATGTTTTGTGTTCCGCGTCTACGTTCCACTTGGGAAATAAATTCTGTTAGAATGGGTATCACATTAAAGTTTTCCGCTAAATGCTGTTCTGTTTTTTTGAGATAAAATAGTCCATTGTATTGCTTTTCCGGGCGAAATACCGTCGCGGTGTTGGCGTCGTTTTCGAACGGTGTGAAGGTGCTCAAATTGGAAGAAAGCGCTAAATATTCAATGCTGTGCGTAAATGTGTTGGAAATGTTTTAAAAATCCCCCCAAATAAGTTGAAATAATCGAGGAAAAAAGTGTGAGCTTGGCGGAAGCCATTTTGTGTGCGATTTGATCAATCATGATCATGGATGGTGATGCTTCATGTATCGTCTCCGGTCGGTCTTCATTCTAGCTTTGGATGTGAATGTGTGCAACTGATCGATCGAGCGATCGCACTTTTGTCGGTGGCGCACCAGTTGCCAGCGATTTAAGAAAGAAAAAAGGGGTAGGAGTGCTGCTAGTTTTAGTGGAGGTGGAGAAAAAGCAATTAAATCTGAAGGCTTGTTTATTTTTTATTTGAAAGCAGAGTTCTGTGAGGAGTGTTTGTGTTTGCTCTAATGCTGAGATCTACAAGTTTTTTCGGCTGTATTGTACGTGGAATATCTTCTGGAATCAGTGGAACGGGAAGCAAATTGAGTTGAAGGTAGGAAAATAAGGTTAAATTTATACAATTGCTCTATCCATTTGCCAGCAATTTGGAAAAAAAGTGTTTCTAGTTTATTGTTTTTACAATGAAAAGGCAAGTTTTTTGTTTCAATTTAAAAGCAGAGATTTGTGATCGTGTTTGTTTTTTGTTTTTGGTTTGTTGGTCAAAAGTAAGGAGGTTGAAAGTATTTCATCCCTGCCTTTTGGGGTGTAACTTCTGCGGAATAGCTGCTGGGACCAGTGGAACGAATGGCAAACGTATTTCAAGGTATGTGTCTATTTGAAAAACTAACTTCGTTTTGACGTAGGACTTACGTCTTTCTTTACTATACTGGGTGTCATTTCAAAATTTTCAAAACGGATACGTTACGTACACTTTGAACTCTAATAACTTTTCTCCTACTCAAGGAATTACTAATTTTGTTTCATAAATCGAAAGGAAAACGTTCAACGCTTGCTATTGATACCTTGTTTGCTATGTAAAACTTGTTTAAAAAGTTCAAAAACTACTTTTAATGCGAATCAACATTAATACTAAAACCTATAAATATGGGTGTCACAGTTTTTCTTAAAGCCAGACGTGTGTAAGCCACAGAGCAGAACACACGTACGTGTGCTGCTCAACGAGAAGCTGCATTTTGACCACCAACCAAATCATAGCTACTGCCTTATCGCTGCCAACCAAGAACAGTCGTCGCCCTGCGTGAAATTCGTTGCTCTCAGAAGTGGACAGAGTTACTAATTCGCAAGCTGCTCTTCCAGTGCCTGGTCCGTGAGATTGCACAGAATTTCAAAACCTACTCTTCCGGAGCTCAGCCGTAATGGCCCTTTAAGAAGCCAGCGAGGCCTGCCTGGTTAGTTTGTTGGAAAATACCAATCTGTGCGCTATCCATGCCAAGCGAATAATCATCATGCCGAGCGGGAAACGGCGAAATAATATTCACAACAAACGGTCCTTATTAGGACCACAAAATCGTTCTCAGAAGAATTACAATTGAAATTTCCATTTCGTGCTTTGGAAAATAACTTCCCTCTTATCGGGTTAGTTATTTTCTATAATAATATCCGAAAAATGTGCGATAAAACCAATAAACTGACCAATTGGACGGAAGCAATAAAATACCTACAACAATTTGAGTCAAAAAAGTGATATTAACGGAAAAATGCTTCGATCGTTTCTAAGTGTTTGGCAGCTGAAGTTGCCGATTTGTTTTCCAACGTCAATTATTTGCGCTGTGCTGTACGGAACAGATTTTTGCGCGATTTGTTGGGAAATAATTAAAACAATTGTGTAGTAGATTCCGTAGATTTTACCGTAAATTTTGATAGAAATGATTTTGTAAAAGCATTAATTAGCCGTGCTTTGAATGGTGGTTTTTGCAAATCTTTCTAGAACATTAGTGAATGTGGAATGATGAAAATATTTTCATTTGTCGCACAAAGGGATGGACTACCATCTGCACTAAGAAGTTTATAAAAGAGATCGCATTCCGATATACAATGCTCATTCGATGTGAGCTGCGAAAGGGGAATGTTCGTGTATGTACGCAGCAGATGCGAATTCGGGCAAGGTTCGAATCGTTAGCAAGGATTCTCGTCTGGTATCACCAAACATAGTTATCTACAAACCGTTCTTTTTAGGATGAAAACATAATGGAGAAAGAATTGAATTAGAAAGTTCCATTTAATAAGTTTGCGCCTGTCAATTCTTGTGTACATTTACCAGTGATTCATATAAGCAAATGTTTATCAAATTAATCTACAAACCCGAAGGTTTTTGCAAGTCCTAGAAAATCAGTGAATGTGGCAATCTCATTCGACATGAAATTTCCAGTAAACATTCATTCAAAAAGTGCATTGGTTCAAATTATCCATGAATGTCATATGATATGCCCAAGTTTAGTCCTACGTCAACACCGCGGTTACGTCCCGGACATTACCCACTCCTAGTTTTTTGATTCAATTTATTCTCGATGTCTCAGTGCTGAACAAAGCGAACACTAACGATTTTATTGATGAAAATCTCGAGTACTTTTTAAGGCAGTATCTAATAATTAGACTAATTCTTCATTTGCATTTCTGATGAAATTATTCAATCATTTCCTGATGTCTGAGCTACTCTGTAGTAATGAAAAGCGAAAGTAAACAAAAGGGTCTCTTTGTGAGAGATGTGAACATGATAGGGCATAACAAAACTATTATAAAAATAAGGGTTACTAACGTCTTATGAGCAAGGCAGTGTAGGCCACACGATTTTACAAACGCCCCCGCCCCCAATAATTAAAAAAACGCTCATGTACACGTAGTTATAAATTGGTTTGGATGCTCAAGTCGTATACGCTCCATTGTCAGTGATAAGTCTTATCCCTCTGATTTCGAAATTATGAAATCTGGCTGCCCCCACCTTAACAGCCTATCAAGGGGGAAAATGAATCTATCAGCTATCAGAAGGCAGGTCAGAAATCATGATTGTAGCGCGATAAGTCCAAATGCAATGTCATGGGTATGACTCACCTTCTGCACAGATAACAGACGCACAAATATTTTTTTTCGTGTTCAAAATACTAGTGGCTCAAAATAGATTCTAGCTTCTAGGATGGCGAAAAATACTACAATCTGCATGCCTTTAATGGTCGAAACATCTTGGTTTGTTTCAGCCCGTCGTTACTCATGACTTAAAACTGCGACTTCTCTTAATCATAAAGCATCTTAACACACATTAAAATTTGACTCGGACATCGGTTCTTGAGAATAGGTGACAAAACTGCTTCGTCATTATTGAAGGGGAAAAAAACTATAGGAATCGGAAGATAGCACACACGTATTACTAAAAACATTATACTCGTGATAATTTTTACACTTCTGCGCATCACGCGATTGACCTTGAATATTGTTTCACACCGAGTCGCCTGAATGTTATCTACTACGGGTCCAACCTGCATTCACTGAATAGGAAATCGTTGTTTTCGACGTAAATTCTTGTTCACCGATTTTTGTCTCTTCTTACAAGTTTACAACTAATGATTGTTCTTGTTCAATGTGGTTATGCTAAGAATGTTCACATCGGTAGGTCTATATAGTTCTAACAAACCCAACTTGTCAAACACATCTGAAATAATTTCGCAAAACAGAAATCTGTGTTCCCGCTCATTCAGCTATCAGTGGTGCGAAACATTGTGTACAACCGGTGTGATTCAGCAGATTATCCTATACATATGATGATGAAATCATCTAACAGCTCCAATGTACGAGCAAATCTTTGGTATACATATTTGGTAGATTTGGAGTACTACTCGTGAAAAGAAATAGAACGTAAATAGAAACTTAAGCTACTCGTTTGAAGTCGTCCCAATCGTACGATCTTATAATATCGGTTTAAGCAGCTTCCGAGGTCCATTTAACTTCAATCAGCTGAAAAGTTTCGTCGAGAAATTTATACGAATTTGTTAGAAACTAGTATGTCATGAGAATTCAAAAAGTTATGGTTGAGATGGTTATTATCAGAGATGCCAGATTTGCAGACAAGTCTGCAAATTCGCAGACTTTTAATTTAAGCTGCAGATTTTTTGGATGACGCAGATATTTGCAGATTTTCTAGTTTGGTTGCAGATATTTGCAGATTTTTATGTTTTGTTGCAGATATTTGCAGATTTTTGAATATAAAGGCTTTTGGTTACACTAGCTTTCCTGACATTTTTTGTACTTCCCAGACTTTTAAAATTATTATTGCAGACATTTGAAAAAAGTACCTGGCATCTCTGGTTATTATGGCCCACTTCATCGAAGGAGGCGTTGACTGGTAGAGTAGAAAACATTTCACTTTAGCTGAACACGTGGATTGTACTGATGGAAGCAAAATAAATATATAAAGTTGATACAACTAGAATATTCTGGACTAAATTAGTTACGAAATTTGCGTTTCGACTTCGTCTCATCAGAATCCGATGCTTACTTAGTGCCTGGACTAAGCTAGTAGACTAATTTTCGGCTGCCGGGGCAGTCGTTTTTTCTTTGAATAAAGAGTCAATTTGCAAGAGGTGCGTTGAATGACATATTTCTTTAGTAATCGCTTTGAGTTCCAGTCGATAGCGTTTCCGCTCCTGTCTGTTATGCAGCTGGTCCCCGTCGCTGTCACTAACAAAGTGTACCTTTTAAATATTATCCGATCCAAGCTCCGTCCGGCGTAGTCATTACCAAGGATGTTTCCCATGTTTTCTGTTCAAGCGAACTCATATCCGACGTGCATCACATACCAAACGATTTTATTTCAAAATGCAATACGTCTTCAACACCACGCGAACCGTAGCCGGTTATCCATGAACATCACGTCCGTTGAGCATGAGTGCAATAAACTGCTACATGATAGTCCATTTGAATATGTATATAAGATAAAGCCGGCTATCAAAGTCTACCCACACAAGATCAGTTCGGCGGCAGAGATGGTAGTCGCGAAGAAATGGATTTACGCCCGCGCCTTTACCGGTTTACCAACCAGGGAAAATTTTCGTTTAGAAGAGGAAACTCTCCCCGATATCAAAGATAATGGTAAGAAACTAGTAGGTCGTAGTGACTATAACCAATTTAATAGTTACCACCTTTTTCAGAATTCCTCGCCGAAGCCATCTTCGCCAGCGTCGACCCCTACATCCGTGTCTACATGGCACGGTACCCGATCGGTTCGGTAATGGTCGGCGGTCAGGTTGCCAAAGTGTTGCAAAGCCGACACCCAAGCTTCCCGGTGGGAAGTTACATCCACGGAAATTTTGGCTGGCGTACGCACACCGTATGCCAGCCGGACCACAGCGAACCGGACTGGGAACCGTACGTGTTGCCAGATTTTGGCAATGAACCACTTTCGCTTGGCCTCGGGGTGCTGGGAATGCCTGGAATTACGGCGTACTTTGGATTTCTGGAGATTTGTAAACCGGTGGCCGGAGAAACGGTGGTAGTTAGTGGAGCTGCTGGGGCTGTGGGAAGTCTTGTTGGTCAAATTGCTAAAATTAAGGGATGTGAAGTGGTGGGGATCGCCGGATCCGACGAAAAGTGCGAGTGGCTTAAGGGACTCGGGTGCGATCACGTGATCAACTACAAGACCAGCGATATTGAGGTCGAACTGAGGAAGGCTGCCCCGAGGGGAGTGGATTGCTATTTCGATAACGTGGGAGGACACATCACGGAGATCGTTCGCGAGCAGATGAATGTCTTTGGGAGGATTTCCGTCTGTGGTTCGATTTCTAGTTACAACGGGGAAAAGGCGAAGGTTGCCGACCCTCAGCCGGACTTCCTGTGGAAGCAGCTGAGCCAGGTAGGTTTCATAAATTGGCGCTGGAATAACCGTCGGCTGGAGGCGATTCAGCAGAATCTGAAGTGGATTCAGGAGGGACGGTTGATTTATAGGGAAACGGTTACCGAAGGGTTCGATAATTTGCCAGCAGCGTTCATTGGAATGTTGTCCGGGGCGAACACGGGTAAGGCCGTTGTAAAGATTTGACATATAAAAACAAATTCTAATGTTATGCTAACGAATAAAAGATGATTAAAAATCGAATAATCCACCTAACTGCATTTTTGAGTTTCGTTTTAATTCCTAACGCGAATACAAGACTTTCTCAGTTTTCATCCGAACAGTAACTAATCATTTTAGCACACAAACACTACGCAAAGAATATAGCATTCTCCAAAGAGAATAGGAAAAGAGACGAATAGTGTGAAGCCAAAAATACCTTATTGAGCAGACCAATTGTGCAATGTAAATAAACATTACTCATGCCTGAGTTAGAGGAGATAAGTATTGTAAATCTATCAAAAAAAAATTTAAATTTTCGTCAGAATTTAGTGCAATCGTGATTGTAAGATGCATTCTAGAGTCTATGTATGAGTAAAAACAAGTTTTAGAATTATTTCATCTCTTTGTTTCGAAATGCACATCGTTTGATATACAAATTCCAAAGAGAATAGTGAAAGAGACGCAGAGTGAAAATCAGTCAAAACGGCAACACTCCCTTTACGATGATTTCAACACTAGAATTTGGCAACCGTTTCCAAAGGCAGCACTTTAAATGACTCCTATTATATTTTGAAAACAAACCTTTTGTCGATCGTTGAATTTGTATATCAAACGATGTGCATTTCGAAACAAAGAGATGAAATAATTCTAAAACTTGTTTTTACTCATACATAGACTCTAGAATGCATCTTACAATCACGATTGCACTAAATTCTGACGAAAATTTAAATTTTTTTTTGATAGATTTACAATACTTATCTCCTCCAACTCAGACATGAGTAATGTTTATTTACATTGCACAATTGGTCTGCTCAATAAGGTATTTTTGGCTTCACACTATTCGTCTCTTTTCCTATTCTCTTTGACAAATTCAACGATCGACAAAAGGTTTGTTTTCAAAATATAATAGGAGTCATTTAAAGTGCTGCCTTTGGAAACGGTTGCCAAATTCTAGTGTTGAAATCATCGTAAAGGGAGTGTTGCCGTTTTGACTGATTTTCACTCTGCGTCTCTTTCACTATTCTCTTTGGCATTCTCGTTTGTTGTGTATTTGTCCGGTGAGTGTTTTCCGTGCACTGGCGAGATAAGTAATAGTGATTAATAATTTGATAAAAAGGGCGCATATTGTTGCACCTTCCATCATTGCATTCCTGGTAAGCACTCCGGCAAAATCGGCGTAGTTTCAGTGAGTAAAATTAACCAAAAGTTCAATTCCAGATTCTTCAACGACCGTTCAATTGTCAAACAGAGTAAAATGGTCCTTGCCAAAAAATGGATCTACGCCAAGGCTTTCTCCGGTTTGCCAACTGCCGAAAACTTCCGCCTGGAAGAAGAAACTGTTGCCGCTATCAAAGACAATGGTAACACAAGTGATAACACCTCCGGGGCAACATTGTTGTTTTTGATCGAATCAATTTTCATTTCAGAATTCCTCGCCGAAGCCGTCTTCCTGAGCGTGGACCCGTACATGCGTCCCTACATGCTGCAGTACCCCGTCGGCTCGGTCATGATTGGTGGTCAGATTGCAAAAGTGCTGGAAAGTAAGCACCCAAAGTACCCCGTGGGAAGCTTCGTTTGTGGCAATTTTGGTTGGCGTACGCACACCGTTTGCAATCCGGACGAG
The DNA here is from genome assembly GCF_030247195.1 of Topomyia yanbarensis. Classification (NCBI taxonomy): domain Eukaryota; kingdom Metazoa; phylum Arthropoda; class Insecta; order Diptera; family Culicidae; genus Topomyia; species Topomyia yanbarensis. The sequence goes on along the minus strand of NC_080670.1, from coordinate 207,874,285 downwards.
GGTGAGCTGAAACCGTACGTACTACCGGACTTCGGAAAGGAACCCCTGTCGCTTGGTCTTGGTGTACTGGGAATGCCCGGAAATACGGCATACTTTGGTTTTCTGGAGATATGTAAACCGGTTGTGGGGGAAACAGTGGTGGTTAGTGGAGCGGCTGGTGCGGTGGGAAGTCTCGTTGGTCAGATCGCTAAAATTAAGGGTTGTCAGGTGATTGGGATTGCCGGAACGGACGAAAAGTGCGAGTGGCTTAAAAGCATCGGATTTGATCACACAATCAACTATAAGACGGCCGATATTGGGGAGGAGCTGAAGAAGGCCGCCCCGAAGGGAGTCGATTGTTATTTCGATAATGTGGGAGGTAAGATTACGGAGATCGTTTGCGGACAGATGAATGTTTTCGGGAGAATATCCGTGTGTGGAACGATTTCCAACTATAACTCGGAGGCGGCGAAGGTAACGGATCCCCAGCGGGACTACGTATGGAAGCAGCTGAAACAGGAAGGGTTTTTGGTTTACCGCTGGAAGGCTCGTTACATGGAGGGCATCGAGCAGAATCTGAAGTGGATTCAGGAGGGGAAACTGAAGTATCATGAAACAGTCACGGAAGGATTCGAAAACATGCCTGACGGTTTTATTGGAATGTTGACGGGAGGGAATACCGGCAAAGCGGTTATCAAAGTTTAAAATTTATCATTGAATAAAATTTTATATGCACGATCACGATCCACGATAGGTAGAGTATCCGAACGGGTTCAGCAGCAGTGGAATGTGGTAATGCTGGCTAGCGTCCGAGATGTTGAACACAATCTGAAAAAGATTTAATTTAAAATCTCACTCAACGTTGCATAAACTTGATCCACCTACCTCAACATACGGATACAACGTATCGATCTTTAATTGCTCATAGTACTGCCCTACTTCGAATCGAATCTTATACGTTCCATTAGAAAACGCAGCTGGATCCTCCGTGAAAAAGCCTCTAAACCGTCCGTCGGAGTCGGTTGTTCCCTCACCTACCTTTTCCCAGCTGCAATTGACCTCCTCCCGGTGCAAGCTAATCGCAACATTCGGAGCCGGTTTGCCCCGGCTAGTGTCCAGGATGTGTGTCGAAAGGCCCATTCTTCTTCACGAGATGCTGCAAAATGAACTAACAAAGTAAGGAACCGAACCAGAAAAAAACGTTTAAAATACTCACAAAATTACCCTCTGTTGTAGATAACACACCGAGATGACTTGTAGTTTGGTAAACAAGTTTTATGATAAGACCTTGGATTAGTGGGGAAATGCGAAGCGACGAACACGATCGTTTGACAAACCACCAAACTGCCGACTTGAAGGGAGCATGGTTTAAAATGTGCACCGTTCAAGTAAATTAATAATTCTAAGAATTGGATCGGTTGGGGAAAAGGTACGGAGCTACCATTCATAGGCCGTTGGTTGAAAGTTTGAGTTCCGAACAGGAAGTGTTCCTAGTACCCGTAAGTTTCTGAGGCCTATCCAAGTAGAAAGTTCGTAACGGAAGGCTACTTATTTACGCGCCCAGCCGAAAGCTCTTAGAGCGCCAGCGCACCCCTGACAGCGTGAGTTGTACGAAACACAGTTCGTGTCATTTATACTGGTTCCATAACTTCCAGTCCATGTCGAATTGATGGTTCTAGCTACGGGTTCCTAGCAGCGATGCCAAACATTTTAACAATAAATCGTGCTTCTAAATTAGTTCTAAACGAAAAAGTGGGCGAGTAAGAATATTATAATAATAATTGTTGATTATGACAAGTAATATTGATTATAATTATTGCTTGGTCGGAATAAAAGACACTTTTGCTTTTGTAGAAGCATTTGACACTTCGTAAGCACTGTAAGTTTAGCTCCTAATAAAGAAACCAATTTTAAAAATAATAGTTTATTCCGGAAGAATTACTTACTCAACAACTGGTGGCGAGGATCTTAGATCTGGAAGCGAAGGAAGATATTCAGCAAGCCATTCTCCAGATGTCTGAGCTCTTCTAGAAGCAAACATAATGCAGCAATGCGGAAGAACCTGTTGAGGCCCAGGAAACGAATTTCTAATCGATTCGTAAAATAGAATCTTTTGAAGATTGGCCTTGGCAGTACCTTCTTAATTCCTCGCCCTTTGCTGGATTGGTTGTGGGTGTGTCAGATAAAAGATAGGCGAAAGAAAAAATTGAGAAACACGAGCGTATGTTTGTATCCTTAAAATGGTAATTTCAACGCGAAGAATCAGTGTAGCACGGTTGAATTGGAGAAGTGGGAAGAGTTTTAGAGACATCAGTAGGATATTGCAGAAATAAACAAGGACGACTGCAAAGTATATGGGTGTGTTGAAATTCAGCAGTTGAAGATTCGAACTGGCTAGCTCGTATGGTTTTCACACTGGCGTTCGTTGTCGTTTAAAGTATTATTCAAAATTAACTTTGAGCAGGATGACTCAAGAGCTTTTGGAACTGTTGACGGTTCACGAACGGGGAAATTATTCAACCACAATTCTCGGGTTGGAGGACGAGTTCAACAGTTTGACGAACAGCTAAGGTGCATTGATTATCGCCCGCATATTTTTTAAAGATCGTGGAGCTTCGGAAGCTGTGTTTGGCGATCTTTTTTGAGAAACGAACGCGAGTATTGGAGTGCTGTATCGTCAAAAGCGATAGAAGGCTCTGCGTAAATCCGAAGTCAACTACAGAACGTATTGAAAGACACATACTTCTCTCATTTACATTGAGCTTTCGCTCAACAGAAACGAAAGCAAAAAAACATTGGACGAGGGTGCAGATAGTAAGAATGTTCCGGGAAGTGAAACAGCAACGACGTCCTAAATACCTTGCCAGATCATCCGCAACAAGTACAAACTGGGCGAAGACTTCCTGGTGTGTAGTCTCATTTTCGTGTTTCGGGTTCTTCTCGTCAATAGCTTAAAGCTGAGTGGACACCTAATTGAACATTGAACCCAAAACTGACACAAAACGTATTTGTATGCTTGTAACGATTGATGGGGACTGGTAGAGGTCACCCCTTTTTCGTATCTTAGCTCAGCTACCTTCATCGACTAATCAAAAGATCGTTATCGGTATTTTGTTCCTCACGTGATGCAATTGGATAATGTAGAATTTTGTTAGCCTCAGCTCAATGTTTACCTTCAGTGATCGCAGACGGGCGAACACGTCAAGACTTTAAGTCAACTGCTACGGTATGCATTCGAAGTGAGGGCTTCTTAGTTTCATTTATTGCTAAGAAAATGGTCACAGTAACAGGAATGATTATAATAACGGTACGAGGATAAACGTATAGTCGACAATCACATCGAAACTTTGTTTTTTCTATCGAAAGCTGGTCAGAAGAATGCAGACAAAAGGAAGAGAATGGTAAGCACCTACATCAAAAACGTTAAAGTCTTAAAGCACCAAAACTTGCCGCTGGACGAGCTCGGACAACAGACATTGGTAAACTTCAACTGCTTGCCTCAACTGCCCATGCATGGAAAGAACATCGAACCAGTTTACATTCCTTGTCAGTTTCTTGTCAAGAAGCACGACAACACACTTCACGTAGAAGACAACCGACAAATTCTCGAACAGCGCCGCTGTTCCAAATTCAGCAGAATCTCCAGCGACGGCAGTCAACAACCAACAATGTCGACACCCTGTGCGTACGTTTTGGGGATTCCGATAAGCAAACTTTGCGTTTCATGTCCTTGGTTTTAACCCACGGTTTGGGTAGCACTTCACGTTCGTGCCGAATGCTCCTGTCATGCGTTCGGCAAGTTTTTAGACTAAATTTAAGTGTACGCTATTTGAAAAAACAAACATCGAATTGAAAATGATATTTCATTGCATTTATAAACTGTCGAAAAATACAAATAGCTTTGTATGGACGGGTTAGAGGTACTAAAAACCCTTCTCAGAAATTGCCGGCCACACCAACACCTGCGGCTCGAATTTCGATTTGCCGGGCTTTTTTACATCGTCTACTGTTGCTCCGATGTTGTCAGTATAATTAATAGCCATCGTTTCTACTTGATATGCTGTGCAAAATGTAAAGTATGATTCATCATCCAAAATGATGATTTTTCCATTCGCAAAGTGTTTACGGTGAAGTGTACTGCAGCAAATTGGTATTTTTTAGCGTTGTTTCGTGGTATATTTTGGTGCTTCCTAATATTTATGATAAATTGTCGGTTTTTCTTTAAGATACAGTGGACAGTTGAGCTTGATATACCAGTGTTCGGACCACTTTGCGTGTTAATTGCCCCCGCCCTTGTTTTTGACATTTGACAGTAAATTTTTCTTTATTCTGACACTTAGTTTAGGTGGGCGAAGCAGTTCTTTTTTCTTCAAGCTTTTTGCCTTCAAAACAATCCTTAAAAAATTCACACGAGAACGCTTGAAAAATTTCTTTTCTACTGTGTCGTCCAAACAGGTTGGCAACAGATTGTCGTAAATCCAATTTGCGCTACATTTTGTTTAAAAGTACCTGCTTAATTTAAGGTGAACAGTGTAGTAGGAGTACGATTAAGAGTTAGTGCAAAATGTATTGGTTGACATTTTTACCTTCCCTAGGTTGACGGTATTGCATCAAGCCTATTTCGTGCATCAGTTTTAGAAAACCTCTGACAGACAATTGCTGAATTGTGGTGCATCGAGGAGACCGAGAGGGCTTATGGGCCTTCTTTATGTTTTGTGTTTTTTCATACTCCACTTCTTTCCCGTGTGGAAAAAAAAACTAATTCCACATCAATTCTGTCAAGTCTGTCAATCCTCACACTCCACAAACTAAAGACCTATCCAATTGGCATTCTACCTATTACCTTTAAGATCCTGGAGCATACATTTGATGAACCGAATCAGTGAGTTCCTCAATAGTGCGAATTCGCCATTATTTGCACTCTGCCCATCCGAATACCTGAAGGGATACAGCATGTACTGTCCTTACGCCACTGCTCCTGCGAAGTAGTCCCAAACATATCATGTCTTCGTAGACACGGTATCAGGAATGTAGAATGGAGCTTGTAGGAGCTTCCATTACCCTGCCGAGTCTTGGCAACTTGCTGCCTTACTTCGGCTGGTTCCTCTTTCGACTTACGATCTTTCTTAATTTAATTTCTCTTGTACTCTCGATATTGGTCAGTTTGGTCCTTAAGCATCGTCTTTTCCTGGCCGGATTTGGTTTGTACTTCTTCAGTCATCACCGCTGTTGACTGATGGCGTGGAATATCCTTTTGTCTAACTGCGACGAGAGTCGTTGCCTTTTCACCATTTTAGAAGATCTTCTTAGCTTTCTTGACGGCTTCCGTACTACGGTGGCCAACACCCTGAAGAACCTTATCCCGTGGTTTCGTCAAAGTTGCCGTAGTAGACCGTTTCGTTTGTCTTCTGATCATTCGCTAAGCTAGCGACCTCGTCAATGTTTCTCTCCTGTCAAATTGTCTACATCATAACATTTTTCACCAATTCCGGCGACATTTGTGTAATATTCGTAACATCAAAATGAACTTCTCCTTTTTCTCCTAAGCATTCACCAGTTCATACTCGGAAATCAACGATTTAACCCTTGCATCGGTGGCCGTTGACGTTACGGATGTACTCAACAAATCCGACGCCAACTTGCTGTTGCTAAACTTGGAAACCTACTCGTTAAAACTCATCAAGCATTCATCCGATCCGGTCACGTCAACCGTCAGTTTACACTCCGGCACAAACGGCCCCGTAGTTCTGATTTTCTTCACATGCTCAGCCGTACAAAACAAACTTCGATACCTTATCCGAAACGCGCAGCCTCAACCGATCTGAGATGTTCGTCCAACTCGTCGTGCTCGCAGCGAACGAAGCAATTCGGCATCTACGTCGTAGGAACAACCTTCGGCTTATTCACCTCTCTTCTACAAATTGGTTATTCGGCAGGCTTCCTCGAAGATCGGAATGTTCCGTGGAAGCTTTTCCAAGCTTCCGTGGAAGCTTTTCCAAGCTTCCGTGGAAGCTTTTCCAAGCTTCCGTGAAAGCTTTCCCAAGCTCCCGTGGAAGCTTTTTCAAGCTTCCGTGGAAGATTTTTCAAGCTTCTGTGAAAGCTTTTCCAAGCTTTCGTGGAAGCTTTTCCAAGCTTCCATGCTTTTTCAAGCTTCCGTGGAAGCTTTTCCAGGCTTCCGTGGAAGCTTTTCTAAGCTTCCGTGGAAGCTTTTCCAAGCTTCCGTGGAAGCTTTTCCAAGATTCCGTGAAAGCTTTTCCAAGCTTCCATGGAAGCTTTTCCAAGCTTCTGTGGAAGCTTTTCCAAGTTTCCGTGGAAGCTTTTCCAAGTTTCCGTGGAAGCTTTTCCAAGTTTCCGTGGAAGCTTTTCCAAGTTTCCGTGGAAGCTTTTCCAAGCTTCCGTGTAAGCTTTTCCAAGCTTCCGTGTAAGCTTTTCCAAGCTTCCGTGTAAGCTTTTCCAAGCTTCTGTAAGAGCTTTTCCAAGCTTCCATGCTTTTTAAAGCTTCCGTGGAAGCTTTTCCAGGCTTCCGTGGAAGCTTTTCCAGGCTTCCGTGGAAACTTTTTCAGGCTTCCGTGGAAGCTTTTCCAGGATTCCGCGAAAGCTTTTCCAAGCTTCCGTGGAAGCTTTTCCCAGCTTCCATGCTTTTCCAAGCTTCCATGGAAGATTTTCCAAGCTTCCGTGGAAGCTTTTCCAGGTTTCGTGGAACCTTTCCCACGGAAGCTTTTCCAAGCTTCCGTGGAAGCTTTTCCACGTTTCCGTGGAAGCTTTTCCAAGATTCCGTGGAAGCTTTTCCAAGCTTCCGTGGAAGCTTTTCCAAGCTTCCGTGGAAGTTTTTCCAAGTTTACCTGTCTCGTCGTCCGGAAAAACTGGAATCGGGGTCAGTAGATTCACGGGAGGATATGGCCTGCTGGATATCGATGACTACGTTGTCCCGGTTATCCGAGGCAATGGTGGGCTTCGTGAAGAGTTTGATCGTTTTCGTGTTCACGCACTTAACGGCGGGGTTGACGAAACGATCGATATTGCTGCCATCTTTGTCGGTTGCAGCTTTTTTGTGGGGCTGCTAGAAATGGACGATTTGAAAGCGTTTGAAACGTGGATGATCGGGCCTAGCTCTGTTTCACCTTTTCAGTTTTTCGTTATACAGGAGATGAATCGTTCCGGTCGTTGGGTGGTTGTTTCCTAGTGGGCGCTACTGTAGTGGTCGTAGTCTCTACGGTGGTCGCTGTCGCGCCATCTCCTTCGTCATCCGTCTCCGATTCCATGTAGTTTTCGATCATTTTCTTCGCAGTTTTGGTTGTTTTTGTTGTCGCAATATCTGCTAGAACTATCGTCGGTTGTGACCCTGCTCTGAACCGGACAGTTTCCGAATTGTCGCTGGTAGTTCTAGGTTTGTTGATATCAAAGTCTGAAGTGTCCTTGTTAAACATAACGCGGCTATTCGCCATCTTGCGTTCAAATCGACTGTCGGAAGTCTACCCGGTAAGGACTTTTTGGGTTTTTTTTCGTTTCGATTATAGGTTGAATGGTTACCTCGATAACGGAGATGTTCTTTCCTTCCTTTTTCTAGTTGACAATGATATCTGCCATTGAAGAAGTTTTTTTTCCTTATGGTAGTTTCGGTGGGCTTGCACGTTGGCGATCCAGTTGATGGTTTGCAATCAGTAGATTTCGAGGGTACTTCAAGTGGGCGGGGTGGACGTTCTTGCGAACGATAACATCTTACTTCTCTTGGAGACTTGAGCACTTTCTGGTGGCGTTCAGTAGAAGGCTGTTTGCGAACTGTCGATTATGGCTTGCTTTCGAGAAGCTTTACTGCTGAAGCTTGATCCTTCGGACGACGATCTGGTGAGGATTGAGAGTTTTTACTTGGGTTGCGAGAATTTTTCAACTGAGGCGCCATCTTTGGGTCGTCGTTCCGAGTAGGGTTGAGAATACTTCCTAGTCTAGTCAAGTCTTCCCAGTAGATTTACAGCATGGTGCTTGTGGACTTTAACTGTGTTCAGCATCAGATATTCGCAAGCAAACTTAACGAGTTTCTATTTTCTCTGATTGCATGTAGATTGATCGACTTCGGTTGTGCAGATTCGTTATTCCGAACCAACCCGCAGGATGAAGAATATGTGAAGCAGAATTATCTAGTTTGTTCTCCGTTGCAGCAGCTTCGATTGCTTTAGCAGTTATGTAGATGTGTAGTTTTACTCGTGAATCGCAAAAATCCGAACTATTCCCACGCCAAGTTGGCGAAATTGTTGAAAGTGACCAAATCAACTATTACCAACGGAATAAAAGACTTAGGAAAATCGGCAGGAAATCGAAAGTAGGAGACCGCAAAAAAGACGAAAAGAGTGGCCAACTGTTTCAAGCGGAACCTGGAAACTGGTGGTTTCAAATTGTTACGATAAGTACAGCAAGTCGGCCAGAGAACAATCGAGCTATCTGTACACGCTAAACGAATTTGATTGCATCGTACAGGGTGACGAAACCTACGTCAATGCAGACTTTAAGCAGCTTACTAGGCAGAAATATTATAAGTCGGCTGGAAGAGAAAAGTGGCAAAGATTTTCTAACATATCAAACTGGACTTTGACAATAAATATCTCGTGTGGCAGGCCATCTGTTCCTGTGGCTTGAAGAACATTTAATTCGCAACCGGAACCAACCACCAAAAAAATTACGTGCAGGAGTTCCTGAAAAAAAACGTCTGCTTTCCATCAAGCAACCCAATTGTTCTGTTCGGTTATGGCCAGATTTGGCATCTTGCCATTACGGGAAAAAAGCCATGGAGTGGTATGCCGCCAACAAAGTACAGGTAGTGCCCAAGGACACGAACCCTCCCTACATGCCTGAGTTAAGCCCAATAGAAAAATATTGGGCAATCGTCAAGCGAAACCACAAAAAGACGCGAAAGACAGTTGTTAGCGGGATGCAGCTCAAGGAAAACTGGCGTTCTGCAGCGAAAAAAAAAATGATCAAGGAGGCTGTGCAAAACTTGATGGAATGAGTCAAATGAATGGTCCGGCTATTCGCATTTAGTAAATAGGAAGTTTGAGTGAATATACTATTTTTGACAAAAGTAAAACGATTCGTAGACACAGTGAAGCGAAACATCCGAAATGTTTGTACGGGAGCAAAATTGTACTTTACACGCTACTGCAAATATTTGTTGATCTGGATGGAAGTCCTCCAGCAGCGATAATATTTAGAAGACCGTTTTGGAGGATATTGCAGACCTCAACAAAAACGATGATTACAAGGAGGAATAAAACGGAGTATATTGGGGCTTAAAAATCAGTATTTTGTGGCAAGGATAGTTCCACCGGCGAAAATGGCCTCTTTTCTCGGGTAAAGGCCAAATCTAGATACTACAGTCGAACGATACGGTAGCTTATGTGGTTTTCACACTGGAGTCTGTTTATCGCAAAATTTGTTGCCTGATTTTGGTTGAGTTTATTTAAGATGTCTATATTCTGGCAGCACTGTGTCACTTGCCAAATTGACATTCGATCGCCAGGATCAACCCTGAACACCAATCGACGTGAAGTTTGCCGATGTGACAGATGTCAATGCAGCGGAAATCCTAGTCGTGAGGTGCTAAAACGTCAAAGTTACAGGAATCGTGGATTTGTTCGGATATGGAGAGGATTGTTCGCGCTGAAAGAAAACTAAATGTAAGATTGTTATGTAATTTGAATTCGGTGTATTTATATAATTACACACCATTTTTCAGGTTTGAGCTGTTGCTAAAATCGGCCCTGCTGCAAGAACCCTATTTTGTAGTCCGAACACCCGAACAGTCTATATCACAAATTCCTTGACGAATCGACCGAGTATAATGTCATTTTGAAGTTCGATTAATTAGCGATCCTCAATTTAAATCAGCTAGTCTCTTAGCTTGTCAGCATAACGTTCCCTACGTGGTGGAACTGCATAAAGTGGACTTCCGTAGCACAAAGATCCATTTTTACCTGCGAAAAATATTCTGCCTCTCATACAGATAGGCGACCGCGGGTAGACTTAAAGTCAACAGCTGCAGTGTATATTTTAACACGTGCAGACGGTTCTTGGCTTCTTCGTACGCGAATTCTTTGTATCGTCCGTTGTGCGTTTTTCGCTAAAAATTGTTCGTGCACTTATTGCATTCGCTTCGGTAGCATCTGTTGTTTATGGACGTTCAACTATCGACTTGAATTTAAAAAATCAAATAGCCGGTTACTTTCGGAATGCAATAGAAAAGCTACTCTTTAGACACTTTCAATTTATTTATTTAATTTTTATTAAATACGATTACTATTTACATTTTCATTGATAATCATCATCATGTTCCTCTCGATCGAAAGAACAAACTGCAACCTACCTACATTTCCTGTTGTTTGGATATCCAGAGTCTAAAACTCCAAAAAAAGGCAGTGCCAAAACATTGGTCCCACTGTCGATCGCAGTGTTCCCACTTTTATCTTTAGTAACTTTTAGTTGCTGCCGTACTATTTATAACGCTAAATTACCTACTAACAAAACCGTCACTATCATCATCCGTGTTGTTAGTGTTAGTTGCATTAACGATTAACATAATAGATTTGATTGTGTCCATTGGGTTCGTCTATATACTTTTAAGGTTATGTTCAAAAGTTAACAACGTACTTGAGCGCGCGCCTCTAGCAGCGTCCCTCTTCTTTCTCAAGTAAGGGGACGAAGCTTTTTCTTTCTTTCATTACAAATTCAATTACATGCTGCTTAACAAAACGTCGAAATGAAATGCAAAATTACCCTCACACTGTTCGATTTTCTACCGCTCCGTTGTCGTCAGTAGCAGTGCGGGTACGGAAACAAAACAATAGAAATCGAGCGAAATGGATGTTGCCTTTCGGATGGCACTTTTCCTATCCGTGCGTTTCTGTTTTTTTATCCGTTTCTAATTGTAACTAGCTTAAAAATTGATTCGTTTTATGTTTCCCTAATTGTTGTCCACTAGAACTGTATATTGCAACTACGATTTCGTTTATTTTGTTTTAGTTTCATTCCCTAATCTTTGTCTTTCTTAAGGCTAGTGTTTTATTTTTTTATTTTACCTCAACTTCGCCATATCTCGTAGAGTAAGATGTGGACGAGGATTGAGCAGGGAGAGGAATTCTTTTTTCTACACAACACTCTTTGAGAGAAGCGAAACCTTACGGTTAGTAACAACGAAACAAATAAAAATCAATAACAATAGCGTCGTATCTTTAATAAGGAAACCGAAAGAAAAAACGAACGATAATAAATTAACAACTTATGAACGAAGTGATTCTGATAGAGTAGGAGTAAAAGAGTTGATTAGAAAAGTAATAGATTTTGGTGAGGAACAATGTCGACCGTGTCTAAACACCATCTTGTTTATTTGTTATTTTAAGGGTTTCGACGCGGTCAAGATCGGTCCCGGAAAAAAAATGGACGATTCTGAAAGAAATTTTCCTACTTGCTGTCTCACGTGCGTTACTGCGTGGTAATTCACCATCAAAATAAGACGCAAATTTCGTTCAGTGTATTTCGTGAAGATGTGTTAAATACGTAGTAGAAGGTTGAGAAAAAGGATTCGCCTATTGACTATCAAATTTCTTATTCTATCGTGGTTGTTTTTTTTTAATGTCTTGGGTTAAATGAGCTTTTTTTTCAACAGGTATTACCATCTAGTGAAGTTTCAAATGATAAATAAATACATACAACAATGAGAGCGATAGGATTTGAAAAAGAAATAAAAGTTGATGCCAGAGAAAGAGATATCGAAAGGTCTGGAAAGTGTCACTCCCACGGCGGACTGAGCAGCAGCCGGTGGCACTTGCTCCGTCCCTCTATTCTGATAGTGATTACCATTCGACGGGGTCAATAGTGTCGGTGGTCACCGCCGCGTCGTCCATTTCCGTTTCCACTACCCATGATGTTAGGCTCCCGAAAGTCACTGCCACTGTCCCGGTGGCTGCTGCGGCTTCGATCTCCATCGACGATGCCGGCACCATTGCGGCCATCTCCTCGTCCTCCTCCACCGCCACCTTCCCCCCGGTGGCTGCTTTTGTGGTGATGGTGGTGGTGCCGTTTCTTCTCACCCTTGACGCACACATCCGATACGACCATCTCCGAACCGTCCCGGACGGCCATGCTGTCCCGGGGGTAGTCGCGGCTACGATTCGATGAGAGGTTCTCCCGGGATCTGTTGATAAAAAATCTACAGTAGGTGAAAACAGATCGGTTGAAGCGGTCGGCCGGTCCCGGTGGGTCTATTGGTCTGTGAGGGGGATGTATGGGTGTGGTGAAGTTTGTGTATTGTCGAAGATGAAGTGAGTTTGAGAGTTGATCTAACGATCTTAGATCCGATATTTTGAGAATGCAGACCTGAAAACTTTATTTTTAGTCAAAACTGTTACAAATTGGTGCGATTATGGGTTCGTCAGTTTGGAGCCAGGTATAATCTTCAGGATTTTAATGGATGATCTTTCTCAAAATTCCAATGCAAACTTTTTCAATATTTTGACGTTGATCAATCGATGATCGAGCAATCTCAGTGAAGATCGGATAATCAATCCCAAGGCTAGGTGTCGCAGCCCAAATAAGCAACCAAAAAAAAAAAACACGAAAATTGTTACAGGAATGTTTATTAACGGAATCTGATTGGAAACTCGGTACTTGGAACGTCAGAAGCATATTGAACCCTTGAATTGAATTGACATTGCAGCGCTTCACGAAGTTCGATGGCGTACCACAGGCAAACGAGAAATCTGCGTAATAAATCCAACTACGGATACCTCACTTAATCGCCACAACTACTAGAGTAGCGACCCCTAGTAACAATTAAGGTTTTTTGATAGTTTTATAGCCACTCATAAAACTTAGTACTATAAAACTTCGATTGATTGTTGAAATGGCTCTCAGTAATCCCTTTTTTGCACGAAACAATGTTCGAAAGTATAACTTGAGACAACCGGAATGGCGAACCGTGCCTCCAAATCGACCATCGCCTATCGAGAGGCGATCGATACATTATCCGCTGTTATTGACGCCAGGATTCTGAGCATTCTCTGATACTTTGTTTGATTCTTGTTAGACTGTCCAGTGTAACCGAAGAAAAACGTGCGGTGGAAGATACAGTGACTGCCGAGCGAGGATGTTATGGTAATATATGTTCGAAAACTCGACCAACGAATCGAAGATGACCAAAAAGAGATAACCTGAACGTGGTCAGTACAATAGCATCACGCGTGTTGGTTACTACACATGAAAATCAGCGGAACAGCAACGTTAAGGGCCGAAGAGAGACAAAAGAGGAAATCAGGCTGAAAGTTGAATGCTTGCAGCGGCTAAAGTGTGTTACGATCAAAAACTGGTTAAATTGAACTTGACGCTTTTTTCGTCGTCATCGTTTCGCCTACTGTTTGGTTTTGACATTTGCTCTTCAGTTTTGAAAATTATATCGAAGCAAGGGGACTGTCGACAACCAGAAAGACTAAATCGGGGGGAAATTGAAAGCCAACCGAATGCCAGCTGTTTCAAGCGGAGCCCCGACCTTTCAGTCCAATTTACTGCAAGCCAGTTGGAAGTGCTGTCCACATCAGATCTTAATTTCGGCTAAGCAGTCTCTTATGGATTAAAATGAATTATGTTATGATTACTCCGACGTTTCGATGCAGGGTTCGCATCATCTTCAGGGGACAAATCTACTCATTCGTTCCTTGTCCACAAGCGTACATCGAACTGAAACAGGAGCCAGGACTCCCTATCGTGACTATAAGCAATACAAGTCAATCAGAGAACGATCGCGGAAGCTGTACATAAAGAAGCTGACGGCTTGGATGCGCGGTATAGGATGACGAAACTTACGTCTAGGCAGACTTTGTACCACTTCCTGGACAGCAATATTATACGACGATTGGAAGAGGAGAAAAATATCTCGTGTGGCAGGCCATCTGTTCCTGTGGCTCGGGGGGGCAACATTTACATCGCAACCGGGATCATCAACCAGGAAATTTATGTGCAGAAGTGGCTGAAAAAGCGACTGTTACGTTTCCTCAAGCAACATAACTGGGTTATTACGCCATATGCTATTTTTGAGTTTTTTTTTCAATCTAGCTGACGTTAAAGAGTCGTAGTCGTATATTTCTTTCATTTTTTATACGCAGACAAATAAAAATTATTTTATAAAATTGAATTAAAACGACCACACCTTCCATTCAACTACCATGACCCCTATTTGCTGGGATAATTTTCAAAAATACTAGTAAATGAAGCTATATTCACTATCAAGAAAGTAAAACAGTGTGAAACGAGGACGTGTTTACATTTTGGTAGAAAATCAATAGATTTTTTTAATAAAATTTTCAGCTCTAAACAAAGAATAAAAATGAAGGAGTCACACGAAGGGCCCGGCATTTTGCATTCACTAAAAAGGAAACTGCGATGAATATTGAACTCGAAAAAGAAACATGATTTGATTTTTTAATAAAAAGTTCAACCGATTTACACACATTCTTGTTTGATCAATTTTTGATCGTATGACCCTTTATAGCAAAATTATTAGGACATGTAAGAGGAAATCCGGGAGAGGTATTCGCGACAAAATGGATGATTTACCCCTGAAAATGCCCTGTAAAATAAAGAATGCACAATACAATTGCTCTTTGTCGACTTTGAGCGAACCTTCGACAATACTGCCTGCGAATCGATTCAACGTGCTGCTGAATCTGCTGAGGGATAGAGCGGTCCACTGTCGAATGCATTACAGAAATGTTGTGCTGCAGAACTGCGACAGCGTCGCTTCTATAATCATTAGAACCGCTAGAGGCTGCCCTCAAGGAGGACTGCTGTCATCGCTTCTGCGGTTCCTGGTAGTACACGGACTACAGTGATGCTCTGGGATTTGAAGTGACGGGTTACGCAGACGACATTGTTATCACGGAATGAGAGCAAGGATGGACGTACTAAAGCTGCTCTTAACATAAATCGCTAAAATAAAACACCGCAATTCCGTTTGGCAAGAAAATGGAAGGTCGAACAAAAACCGCCTATTCTTAATGGAATCGCTATCGAGTTTGTTACGGATGTAAAAAATTTTGTCCGGAACTATTAAAGGTACAAAGAGTGGCTTGTCTGGTAATTACAGAGATGATAAAATCGACCCCAACGATTGCCTTGGAAGCACGGTTAAACCTAGCAGTATTACATGTACACGTCGTGCCCTACGAATACATAATCTTCCTCGATATTGATCGAGGGATTGCCGAGATTGTAATATCTGACCGAACTTTATGGATGAAAAGAGACTATCCGGTTTCGAAAGACCAGATTCCTTGGTAGGAGAAAATGGGTCATTCTTTCGGTAATCTTAATATAGTCTGCTAAACAGTTAAAATGGTGTTACGATACAGACAGAAAAATCACTTAGGGCCGATTTCTTCAACCTCGCTTAACTTTTAAACCGGGTTCACCAGTACGTTTAGACCTGGCTTAAGAGCTAAGCGAGGCTGAAGAAATCGGCCCTTAGTCCAAAGCAAAACCGATGGTTCAGAGCGCCTTAAAGTGTCGTGTAAGCTACACCCACAATCAACTTGTTGCTAACAAGGCGTCTGCAATTCGGCATGATCCCTCAAACTATAGGCCAACCAGGTTCGATAACCAGGAACGTGTGGGAAGCGACACGCATTCCGTGGTTGCCAAAATGGGGACCGAACGACTATAACCCCAAAGGACAGTGCGAGGAAATCGAATCAGTTTGCGCACTTAGAAGCAACAGACAGCCATCATAAGGTGAAAATTAGGCGAGGCATGTACCACGATTGGTGATCGAGTGAGAAGCCGAGCGGTACCTAGTCAGCAATCCGCAGAAACCTAGTTGCTAGGAGAAACCACCACCGAGCGAACGAGCTACCGATGTGAGAGCGATGGACATTCCACAATTATTAGGACCAAGTGAATAACGATCGCCACATAGCGTATCTTTCGCGGTTGCTATGAGCAACCGACCGATGAACCATGCGACTACAGCGACGCGCATTCAAATACGCGTGAAAAAGCATACCTTCCGCGGTTGCTAGGAGCAACCGCTTTCGAGTGTGTGAGCGAACGAGTCTATTACCAGTGGGTAGCCACCGTTTTAATTTGAAATTTTCCTTAAAAAATTAAGAATTTAAAATATAGGTTTTTCTTTCAAAAGATGCGTAGGTAATGTCTGTGGCATAACCCGGAATATCGCGACGACACTTCGGCCAGTAAATCCACATCTAATGATAATTTTTTTACGAGAATTATGGTGGATCTGAAAAGAGCCTTTGATATTGGCGTTAGTTTTGAAAGGGGAATTCGCTGGATTCGAAGATCGTTGGATGCTCCAGGCTTCTGTTCTCTATGTTCAGGCTCATTTGTGGTTCATGAATGCGTTTCTGACAAGATTGTTGTGCACGGAGAACTTGCATTACCTAGTTTTAAATGGTGCACAAATACCCCACTACATACGGGGAACGTGCCATTTGAACCAATATATTCTAATTCCTGAAGTGGTGCATCCTACTTCTACGAACGAAAAACGAAAGCGAGGGAGTCCAAATTATGAAATATTTCCCAAAGCCGACTAAATTTCATCCCATTAATTTTGAGTTAAAAAACGCATACACCTTACGCAGACTATCTTGAATCTGTTTGAAAATTGTCAATTTTGCCACTCTTCGCATTCTTTTTGCAAATATGCATTTTTCCTTTGGAGCGGATCCTCGGTTTTCCGCCAGTGAAATAGGACAGATTAGAATTACCGGTTATAATTTTACCATGTTTTTTTTACATTTCAGATTGACAATTAAACCTCTAAATCAATCAAATAAAGTGTGATTCGTGTGTGCAAAGTTCAATCTTTCACAGCAGAATGAAGAGCGCCCGATAAACTGTAGACACAGCTAAGAAACGTGCCCATCCAATCCATATGTTTCTCGTTCAAAATCCAGGAAACGAATGGTAGAAAAAGAACACACGGGACTCCTATATATTACTTTCCAACCCGGATGTGATGCCTAAAACGGAAAAATAATCGGTAAAAATCTTTGTTAAATTTCTAAAAATCTGAATATGTTCGAAATTCTGTGAAATTTTCATCAAATTGCCAAAAATTTGTGATCTGTGAACAAAAATCTGTAACCAAAAATAGTCAAATAAATCTGCGACATTACAGAAAAAATTGTGAATGTGGTAACTTTTCCTACCGTACCCCACTCGGTCGTATGTGCAAAGTTCAACCTCCACAACAGAGTGAAGAGCGTCCAATAAACTTTGTACACTGCTAGGAAACGTGTGCTTACCAATGCATGTTTCTCGTTCAAAATCGAAGCAACGAATGATAGAAAAAGAGCGCGCGGGACCTATATTTATAGGACCGCTGTCTTCGATTGGGTCTCTTAGGGGCCCCATATTGACGGCTCTACCTGAAATAGGCAGAAAAATTACGTTTTTCCACGTCGCTTTATATTTATAGAAATCATGCATACTTCCAATCTTAATACAAAATTGATGAACATTTTTCCGACTTACTAGTGAAAATAGGATGTAACTCCGTTCAGTACAATGCAAGTTACTCGCATTCAAAAACTCTACCACCGGCTGTGTCTTCCGAAATTTTGAAAAGGGTCACGACAAAAAAGTAAAATCAGAAATTTTCTGGTTCAGCGTGATGGAGGGCGACTCGAACAAACAGGAGGAAGACGCCGATGTTCTGGAAGCTACAAATGTTGGTGAACACAAATATTCAGCGTAACTATATTTCAAATTACCAGCTTTCTTCATTTTTTTTCTGTCGATGCTTCATATTGACATCCCTGTCCGAGAAGAGCTGAGAATTTACACTTTTCCGCATTAGTTTCGAAAGTTTTTTTTAAAAATTCGTTGAACCTTGAAATTTAATACAAAATTCATGAACAATTTACCGACTAAACTAGAATTGAGTGATTCCATTCGTGGCACAGAAGTCAGAAACGTTCGAAGTTGTACGCTCTTTTTTCTAAATTTTGAAATAGGGCGTGCAGAAATTTCATACTTATATATGTTAATGAGATTTCTTGCATCATGAGAAATTTACCATGCCGAAAACAGAAACAATTTTAAAATTAAAATTCAGTTTACCCACACTGCATCCAAAACCTTAATTTACGGACAAACGACGACCGCTAAGGCAATTTATGAGCCACGGCAGTTGAAATGTTCTATCACGTCTGTCATACACGATTTTGCTTGAAATTAGTTGTACCGTTTATATTTATAAATTCGAGTAATTTTTACGTTTCACGTTCTAAGAAATTTTAAACAAAATTTACCAATGAAAGGCTTTCAATATTCTTCTTCCGACTGGTGAAAATGTAAAAAAAATTAAAAATGGATTATGTGTATCATGTGTTCCGTTCGCTTTATACATTTTCCATAATTAGTTTCATTGAACCGCTGTCAAAAAATGTAACGAAGAACCTATCGCAACAACGATTCTTTCGTAAAGATACAATACAACGAAGAATTATTATTTCCTGGTCCTGCAGCAAAGAACACGAGGATTGAGAATTAATATAATCTTTTGACGGTCACCAGAATATCTATTGATTTTAAGGATTGCAATATTTGACCATCTGTTAGCGAAGGGGCGTGTTTATTTGCTAAGCTAAATTTCTTGGTATGCGACTGGTAGGAAAATAGTCCAAAAACGTTTGTGGAATTGGTTTTTATAAATATTAGCTGATGGTAAAAATCATACAAAAAATTGAAAAGCATCCTCATTCTGCCAAAAAGTAGCAGTATCAATAAAAACAAGAAATTTACAAATAAATCTGCGGACCTGGTGTCCCAGTTCCGAAGACTAACGCACCGATGTCGGATGTACGAGTATAACTTCCACACATCCGACGTCAAGCTATGAGAGAACATCCGAGAGCCACCGAAACCCCGAAGACTACAAAACAGCTCAACAGACAGATTTGAAAAGAGAAGATAGATGAAAATAGTCCAGAACGTCTACGTCAATGAGATGAAGAGTATGTCTATTTACGTACACGTACACACACTCGCTCACTCACTCAAAACCCCCACACATTCCCTCAAACCCGGTGACAGCGGTGGCAGCTCCCTCACCGCCCACACCGCAGACACCACACTCACCTATCAAGATCCCGCGAGCGGCTCCCGCCGAGATTCTCCCGCGAACGGGATCGGCTCGGCGGTGGTGCTGCGTCCATCGTTTCCTTCCGCTTCAGCGCACTGTGCGAACTGTTGCTGTTGTGTCCCTTGGAGGCGGATTCGTGCAGATTTTCCCAGGCCTGCCGGTAGTACCGGTTCAGTCCGTTGCGTGACTCCGAGCTGGAGCTGGAGAACGAGGCCACCGTGTTGCAGTCCGGCGAGGCCCGGTGCCGGTAGTGCTGGTTGCCCTGCTGGTTTCTGCAATGGTACGAGCGGAGAGACGTGGTGGTTGGTGGTTCGGTTCGAGTTCGTGTTTGTTTGGAGGGGTCAGGTTTTTTTTTTGGTTTGATTGACGGCAACTAAGGGCGGGACGCTAGAAGACTTGTTTCTATAAAAAAAAATTTCATCTGACGGGGTAAAGTTTTGTTCGATTTGATACACTAGAGTTTAGGTGTTTTTAGTGGTAGGGTAGAATAGTGTGGAGTTGGGCCGACGCTAGATGCTTCGGAGTTTCTTCCGGAGCGTGGTTGGGCGACTAGCGCCGCCCAGTTTCCACGAAGTATGTAGTTGGTAGGAAGATAGAAAGTGACAGGTCAGATGGTATTGTGCAGTGATGGAAACCTGTTTTCTACTTGGGGAAGGTAATGGTAACTATGGCTACGACTACGGGTGGATGAGTAGGTGCGGGTTTAGTAGAAGGCCTACTATGTAGAACAGAAAAAAGCACAGAGGTTAGACACAGCACGGAAAGTTAGTGGGTTAGCACAGCGCGTACTGAAGAATAGAAGGTTTATAAAATATGGACTAGCGGTAGGTTCTTACATTGTATGGTTACGAATTTGTACGTTAGTATTGGTATGGTTATGGCACGTCGTTTGATAAAGGTAGTGTTTGTAATAATAGTAATGGCGTTGGTAGTAGCGCAGGTGTTGTTGTTGCAGTGTTGACGGACTATCCGAACCGAACGAACTGCTAGAGAGTGGTGCATCTCTGGGTGGCTCTGTGCCTTCTGATAGCAGTCGTTTCGCCCATCATAACGAAGCCTGCGGATCGTCCTCATTGCAGTAGTAATCGTCCACGTTCGGCGGTCGACGGAACAGTGTCGATTGCTTGGGGATATTGCTACTGATTTGGTTGTCAACACTGGTGTACAACCGCATCGCACTTGCCGGCGGCTTATGCTGGCGGTTGATTATAATAGGCGATGGTTTTGAGATTGTTGGTCTGGCCGGTTTTACGGTGTACACTGGAGGCGGAGCTACCTTGCTGTCGTTGGTGCGGAACAGTCGTCCGAAAAATCGCGAAGGCTTCTCGGTTAATCGGTGTTGTTGTTTTTGCTGCGATTGTAGCTGCTGATTCCGACGATGACGTCCATAAGCCGTTGTAGTACCGAGAATATCCCGGCGGCCGACGGTTTGATCTGGAAACGGTAGTGCCAATACAGTATACCAACGCGAGGGCATCTGAGAATCCGTTGTGTTGGTAGCAGCTGGGGTAGGTGCTTTTGGGCGGTGGCCTTTGGCTGCCGCTAACGATTTTGCGACGGTCGGTGCCGTGTGGCTGTTGTTGATGTTGTGGTTGTTGTTATTGAAATCCCGGCTGGGTTTGTCGCAATAGTAGTACCGACCGGAGGTAGCATTAGCGGTGGTAGTGGTGGTAGCAGTAGTAGTGGTAGTAGTAGCAGGTGTAGCATTGGAGAAAAAGCGACGAGCTGCTGGTCGTAGCGAACCGGGTCGCGGAAGGTAGCAGCGCATGGGGATGCTACCGGGACCGGTTAGATCATCCTTTGGTGAACTGCTGGATGGATAGAGCGGGGTTTTTGGGGCGAATGGCAGGTTTTGTTAGGAGGTGTCGGTAAAACAGAAATTAATTGAAATCCGTTGATTTGGTTTTTGGAGCGTGGCAGGAAGAACCACATACTTTTCGCTTCTCTTGCATGTTGAGCAGAGTTGTAGTAGGCGAGATTTATATAGAGAGATAGTGAGAGTGAACAGCGTGGAAAAGTGACAGCTGACAGCTAGAGAGGTTATAGAAGGTAGGCACAGGCCATAGTAGTGGTGGTGGTGGTGATGAAATCTCTCGTGATTTGTGACCGTGCACTTGTTTTTTTTAGTTTGTTGTTGTTGTTGCAGTCGACATCTTTCTCATCTGTTTTGGATTTATCAGGCTCTCGCACACTCTCTCTCTAGGAGTAGGAGAATGTATTCTTCTTGTGTGCCCTCGCCGTTGAATATAATGTATTCATTCTACCCGGATGATTGAGGTTGTTGTTCGGCGTGATTTTTTTTGGTTGTGGTGGTGGTGGTTGTGGAACACAAAAGAAAATACGGGAAAAGGAGGAAAAGGGTAATTTAATGTTTGGTTTTTTCTCTTGTCACTTTTCGTTGTTGTTTTGAATAGTGATGGTGATGGTGGTAAATGTTGTGTGATTTGTTTGCAATTGTTCTTCTCAGCAAAGCAGATAGAAATAGAATTTTAAAAGAAAGGTGATAAGCGTACATAGAAACGTTGTGATGTAGCAGTGTATGCGTCAGTGTGCGTGGTGAGGATGGTGGTTGTTTTTAGTACTCTCTGTTGCTCAGAGGACTGGTTAACCGGGTTTGCGGTTGTGAATGTGTGCGTATGTTTTGCTGTTTGCCACACAAACACAGTCGAACTGGGGGAGAATCCTAAAGCTAAAGATATACCATAACAAAACAAACAGTACCAGGGGTGGCACGGCGTGTGAGGCCAGCGGGGTGGATTGTAGGTGATAAAGGTTACCCATGCAAGATTTAATAACTGCAACCACGAAAGAACAGGTGTGGAAATGGATAGCTAGCGTAGGAATAGGAAAGAATTTTGTTTTTGGAAGAAAAAAAAACGGCAAGCATCTAAACTCGGGTGTGGATGTGTGCGTGTGTCTTCGGAACGGGTCTCTTTCGGATTATCCTGTTGGTGTGATCACTGGTAATCAGTTTCTTTCACAATTTTTTTTTGTTTGGTGAAGGCTCCGCACGATGTGTGAACAGAGTTAGAGAGAATGGTTGTGTTGTTGTAATGTGTGGTTGGTTTTAGTTTACGTTCTTTAAGTTTTGGCTGTCACAGTTGATAAACAAGCAAATCACCTTCGCACTACGATCACAATGGTGGTAATGACGGCAGCTAGGAAGACGAAGCCACCGAACGCTCCGAGCGCCACAATGGCACCGAGATTGAGGCGGGCATTCTTGGCTTCCTTCCGATCGCCAGCGCCAAGGTTGGAGTTGCCTCCGATGCCGCCGTAAGCTCCACCGGTACTCTCGCCGTCCGAGTTATCTACGGCGAACGGTACGTTCACCTTCGGAGACTGGTCTTGCCGGATGTTGACGGATCCGGCGATTTCGTTGTCTTGCGGGTGCTGGGACAGTATAATGTCCTGCGGGTTACGTGACGTGGTAGTATGTTGCCGTGTACTGGTCGTGCTTGGTCGTGTCTGTGGTGGTGGTGTTTGTGTAGTGGTAGTTGTGGTAGTGGTAGTGGCTGTTGTTGTGGTTGTGGACGGTTCGTAGTATGACGGCTTCACCCGTATCGGTGGCACGTGCTGCACGGTTGGGATCTTTGGTATCGTATTTTGACCAGGACGGTACGGTTTCCGGGACGGGCCATCTTCCCGCACTATACCCGGACGGACTTCTAGAGGTGGGAGAGAGTAATCCTCGTTAGTACCGACGTAGAATCCGTCTAAGCCATCGCTATCGTTACCGTCGTCGATCTCAATGCTAAACAGTGGAGTCTGAGTCGTCGAACTGCTGGTCGTGAAACGAGTCGTCGGTCTAGTCGGTCTTCGCGATTGCGGTCGCTTCTGCGTGTACTGGGTTGCGGGAACTGGAGTCGTTGATATAATCACAATTGGCGGTGTAGGACGTGTTGTTGGTGGAGCTGCCGTCGTAGACGGTATTCTACTAGCCGGGTCTTCGATACATTTCGGCAACAAATTACTCCACTGTCCGGTGGAAGTACAGAAAATTTCGGTGTCAAGACTTTCCGGTATGAAACCACGGTTACAAATGACTTCAGCGCGGGATCCGAAAACTGTAGCGTTCGGCGCTATGATCTCGCCATTCGGGAACAGAGTTGGCAGGGGCTCGCATTCAATCAACTCGCATCGCGGAGGCGGTCCATTCCAGCGCTCGTCAATATCGCAGGTCAGAAGTGCCCTACCGATCATTTCGTAGCCCTCGTTACACTTGTAATGAACTGAGCTAAGATATCCGACGGAACCGTTGATCAGATCGTAGCTTCCATGTGGTATCGAGGCCGGAAGTCCACATTCAATATCTGCGAATGAAAATTGAATTAACCGAGTAACCCCGAATCCAGGTTAATAAATACATACATTTACAGACAGGAGGGAACTCATTATAGAATCCAGTTTCCAAGCAAGTTCTCTGCGAAGGTCCAACCAGCAGGTGACCTTCGTCGCAGCTATACTCAACAAAGGCGCCAACGTCGAAGCCCTTCGGGGCTACCATCGTCGAATTTGGAGGTTGCTCCGGACGACCGCAAGTCTTGGGCTCTGCAAAAAAAAAACAACCCACGTTAACCGCGAAACATCATCCAAGACCCCCCCCCCCCAATACTTACGATGCTGACAGATAAAATTCAACTGCGTATTACAATTCGTATCACTCCACAGCCACCCCTTGGATCCGTCATACCGGGCACAGTCCTCATCCCCTCCGGGAAGATTCCAGAACGACACCGACACCTCATCGCCTCCGATCCACTTCCAGGTGTTCCTGTCCTTCGTATCCCGAACCGCTCCCATCCAGTACTGCGACGAGGTATCACTCCGATGTCTTCTCCACAGCTCCCAACTGATGAAACCCTGCAGGGCCGGATTGCTCTCGTTGATCAACGTTCCACCCCGGGAACGGCAGAAGGCAAGAGCATCCCGTAGCGATGCCGGCTGGCGGTTGTAGAAGATGTAACACTTCCCGTTGTAGGAAGCCGAAGCCCCGGGTGGCATATCCCGGAAGGCTGGACACCGTTCAATCGGTAGAGCCTGATCGGTATACACGAACGCCTCACAAATTGATAGCTGGCTTGGGAGGTTCGTTTCCAGATGAACCGAGACAAATGCACCCGGCATCGGTGGATTACACGGCAGAAACAGGGGTTGGCCTTCCTCCAGCGAACCGGTGAAGCGGTTACAGATCGGATTGGTACCCAAATCCGGTCGGTTATTGCCGACACGTACCACAATGGTAGCCGGTTTGCCATTACCTGAAAAAAAAGAACAAAGAAACAGAGAATGTTTGTCATTATTTATAACTTCACAAGCCTCCGGTTTGAGTTATATAAAACAAGATCCCACAACAATGCTCGCGGAATTCTTGCCCCTCTCCACTGCGATAACTCATAGACCGACCGGGCTTACGTCATGACCGCAAAACATCAAACCTCACTCACGACGACGAGAGCGAGAGGAGGCATCATCTCATCGCCAAAGCTATATAATAGCAGCCGCGTGAAACGGCCAATTTCTTGTTTCCGCGAAATGCGCCCGCCCGAGTGCCTCTGAGTAATGCCTTCCAAACTCGCCGCTTTCACTTTCTATTTGTGTTCGCTGTTGCTCGCTTTTTTTTTACTTTTCTACTACTGGCAACCATTTGTTCGTGTCCGCGTTCCACCGTTCGGTCGGTCGGTCGTAATCGCAGTAGCACAGGTCAGTTGCCGGGGTAATTGCAAAAAACGGCGGCATCAGCAGGGAGAGTGAAATCATCGACAACAATAACAAGCGACACGCGAAGCGAACCCTATATACTGTGGCAGAAGAATGTTCGGGTTCGTCGCGCTCTCGGTGTTGAATTTTCGTTGAAATCGAGAACGTATTCGAGTTCTTTGCCTGGTGGGAAAGGTTCCCGTGTTTGGTCGGTTCCCATACCAATATTTGGACGGTTGTTGAGACGGTGGTGACGGTGGAAGGGTTTCTTACTGTTTTGTAGCTTGGTATTATCAGAGCGTGACTTTTTGCCCCCTTCTTCCGATGATTGCAGCGAGCAAGTTACTTTTCGGACGGAGAACTTAAAGTGGAAGGCTGGTTTTTTTCTTGCTAACAGGCAAGTGCGGGTTTGTTGAATTTGAGTTGATGGATTTTTAGGAAGCGACTGACACTGAAAAACAAATTACCCAACGTTGTTTATACCTCGAACACTCAAAAATTACGTTAACAGAAGCTCTCGATTGAGTGAAATTCTTCGCTCTCTTTTTGGCTCAAACTGATCTAACTGATTCAATTATGATTTTGGTTCTTTTCAAAAGGTCGATTCGATTTTAGCGGACAGACACGTTCAATCGTAGCAAGCACTGACAAAGTATGTAAACTTTTTTCAGTGACCGCTGTCATAATTTTGTTGGCATTGCGTTGAATTCATTGAATCATTTAAATAGATAAATAAAACCTGTAGTGAATTTAGAGTGTAAAAGTTTAGTAGAAGTGTATTTAACTATAATTTTGCCGATCATTTTTGAGCACAGGAAATTAGAGCGAAGCCTGATTTTCATTTGATTCAAAAGCTACAATAGTCGGTGCGCAGTTTTTACCCGAGACAAGAAATTGAAAAAAGGCTTCTACGGAAAGAAAAAAACGAAACCGCTTATACCCTTGACAATGGATGCCGTTTTTTTCCTTTTCCATATCTGAATAACGCTCATGTTTTTAATTGCGCATACATACAATTTTGGTAACCTTCAAAGGTCACCAAACAGTTTGAAATTAGAAATAATTGCTCTCTTGATGCGAACACATCACATGACCATTGAAAAGGGAAACGAGTCGATAATAGTACCAACGGTGACCGCGAAGGTGCGTGAAGGCATTCATTCGTCAATTATACTTCAACAGCATTCCCATCTAATCACTTCTCTTCGGCTAGGTAATGGGTTTTCCGTGGAATGAGCCCGTGAGTGGTGCCTTGTGGCGCATGCTTCGGTGAAGAAAGTGTCGTAATGACGCTATACATACTGTAATGGACGTAAGTAGACTTGACGCGTGTTTCTGCGAAGTTATTCTTAGCATGAAACCAACATAGAAACATCTTGCATTAAAAGTACAATCCTTTCTGGCAGGAATCTCAAGCAGCTTCTCGAACCATAGCAGTTTGTGACGTTACGTGCTACTAGCAGAGGCCATCATTTTTATTTCCGATAGGTGGAAGGTAGCATACACACACACACAAAATCATCTGACCGAAGCTCGTTCGTGATTGGTTCCCGTAATTTTCATGCACCGAGCCACAAATCTTGAACAGAAAGAATTGTGATTTCAGTCGGTTGCAACAAGGCTACTTATCTTGTCTGATGTCCGAAGACTATGTCTACACCGGGAGAGAAAGTGATTATTAGGATTCATCTCCGTGCTCCGTGCTAGTAACCAGGACCAATTGGAACAAAAATCTCCCACCCGGAGAATATTTTCTTTTGCAAACAAACTAGTCCTTTTCAGCCCATTATCTCCAATAAGTGGAAAGATGCAAAAAACCGATTTTAAAACACCCGAACGAAGCTCGTTTGTGATTGGTTCCCGCTAATTTCATGCACCAACCCGCAAATCTTGAACAGAATTGTGATTTTAGTCGGTTTTTATTAGTTAACCTTGTTGGATGGTCGGAGACTATATTTCAACACTGGGAGAGAAGGTGATTATTTACTGTATCGATTATTTTGTTGGCTATTTTCGGCTGAAACTGAAAGACGGATAGGGAATCCCAGAGCGAATCAGTTATAAACTTAGAACGGAAAGCTAATGTGAAATGTGAAGAATCTTTTGCCTGCTGCTAAGTAGGAGTCGGGCGTTGCACCCAAGTCTACCGCATGGTCATTGATAGAACATAACTCATCATCATGTTTTACCACCGACGCCGGGAAGGTGATTACCAGGATTCAGCCGGCCCCTTGGACTGTAGTAATCAGTTTGTACATCTCCATACTAGTAACGAGGGTCGATTGGAACGAAAATGAATTCGACTTAGAGAACATTTTCTTTGGAAAACTAATTGGGTTATTGGGTTAAATGCTGATTTCGATTTTTTCCGATGCAGTTGGCATTTTTTTCACTTTTTCTGAACGCAAAAAAAAACAAATAGGGTGATGTGCCTATTATGGCAGTAGAGCCTATTGTGACCCTATTTCGTACCCCTTGGTTTCGAACCAAGCATATGAGATAATGACAATATCGATTTGGCTAAAACAGGTGTGCTAAAAAAGCTCAAGTTATTTTCTTTATTTGTTGTGCACATACGTATTCAGAACTATCCACTAAATCCAACTTTTAATTAAAACAAAATCACCTTATTGAAATATCTGCTGATCCGCCTCACTCGCGTAGTGAACCGAAACAGGACGCAACGGCGCTTAGCAAAATAAACACTTTCGAGCCAGCATTTACCGCCTCATATCTCGTTATTCCGGCACAAATATATTAAATATTGCACTGATACATACCTTTATTTTAGCTGGAGAACCTTTTTACGATTATTTCGCTTTAAAAGCACTCGTCAAACACTAGAATAGGCCTAGTGTTATAATAGGATAAAACTAAATACGGGGGTTCCTATTATTGGCATGTTTTGCTGATA
>NC_080670.1:207821045-207846045 GCF_030247195.1 Topomyia yanbarensis | reverse complement strand
CTTACTCCGTTTGCTTTCGTACCATTGGGTGGAGGACGTGCTCGAAGTCAATTACGTTGGAACAATTGCAGACATAACAAACAGCAATTTAATTACCTTTAAACTATCGGCCATCAATCGAGTGGAACTGATGGCAATCGGAAGTACCAACGCATTTCTCCGATTCGATCCGTAATGACATCTAGCGAAATTTAAACTCACCCGATGAAAAAAAACGGGAAAAGACCAATTTCCGTTAGGCAGACTTCTGACCTTTTTCTTCCGTATCGAATTAATATCTACTTGTCTAAAATGGAATCAAAATCCACAAATTATATCCCGCAACTATTAACACCCCGTTCCGTAACTATGGCGAAGAAAAAGGGGGCCCTCTAAATTGACCGCTTGTTAATACGATCTCTTTCGGCAAAGGTAGGAATGGAATAACAAATATGGAATTGCCGGTTCTCCGATGGGGCTAGTTCCCGCGATCCATCATCATTATCATCATCAGCATCAGCTTAAAAAGACGAACCTCGTTAATGCATGTGTTCTTTCCCCATTGTAAGTTCGATAACTGTTTGAAGTTTGATGGATCACTCCTCTTCTTAGGGAATTAACACTCAGTTCAATGGTTTTCAGCTAACCATTCGCCGGGAAGAATTATGCTGATTAGTTGGGTTTGCCGCCGCACACCGGTCCTAAAAAAACAGGGTCAAAGTTAAACAGTTGGTGAACATTAAGGACAACGGCTGCTCTTTACGAAACATTCCATCATTTTTGTTGTTGCTGTTGTATTATTTATAACGCGATTACCGAAAGTGGCTCAAGGCGGGAACGGCCTACTGATTTATCTGTTTTGTTGTTGTTTTTTTATCGGTGCTGTTTTTTTTTCGTACGAGGAATTTTAATGCTAATTCGTGCGGAGCTTTTCAAAACACTGCATACCCGTCTAACAGATGTGGGGCCTATGGACGAAACCCGCAAAGTGAAAATTATTATTCCCGACACGTATGGATTTGCAGATTGGCTGGCTCGTAATGCCTTAGCGGTGTGATAAACACACTTTTCGCAACGTTTTATCGTCCGGTGGTTGTGAAAACAGAAGGACCGAACGCAATCGCAATTTTTTGCAGAAGAACGGACGACCCACTTTGAGCGGAGTCGTGGTTTTTGGTTAGGGTTGTATCCGGCCAGCGGTTTCCTAGGGAGAATCAGTATATTGCCACATTGGTGTGTTATTCATAAATGTTTCAGATATGTCAGCCATCTCTGAGAAACAGAGGTGACATTTTTTTCCACATACACATATACATACACACAGAAATTGTGCGATCTCGACGAACTGAGTGGAATGGCATATGACATATGGCATAAAGGGCGAACACGAAATTATTGCGACACATTCAACAGGGCATAACTTTTTTACCATTGGGTAAAAATCAACCAAATTTTGCACACTTTCTCATTGATGTGTATTGTTTACATGCTCGAAGTCGTGTTTTTCGATTCAACGAAAATGGAGGTGAACCAACGCGAGTCGAGAGAACAAATTCTTTCCAAACACCTGGAATTTCTTGACCTGTCGCACCGGCAGTTGGCAAAAATGTTGAACATTCACCATTCAACCGTCTCCAGAGTGTTGAAGCGGTTGACGTTGGACCACGGCAAAGGAGAAAGAAAGGAAGAAAACCGGGACCGGAGAACAAAAAGACGGAGGGAAAGGCTGAAGCGGATGATTAAATCAAATCCCAACGTCTCAAGCCGTGATTTGGCTAAAAAGATCGGCATGTCACAGAGCTACGTCCAGAATGTAAAGAAGAGAGCTGGACTACATACATACAAGGTACAGAACTTCCCAAACCGCGATGAGCGGCAACAATCGACGGCTAAAACTCGGGCACGGAAGCTTTACGAGAAGATGCTGACAAAATATGGCTGCTGGGTGATGGACGACGAAACGTATATAAAAGCCGATTTTAAGCAAATTCCGGGGTTGGAGTTTTTCACCGGCAAGAGCAAGTTCTATGTGGACGACAAATTAAAGAAGAAGAAAATGTCGAAGTTCGCCTCCAAATATCTCATTTGGCATGCCATCTGCTCTTGCGGACTGAGAAGTGAGCCTTTCGTGACAAAGGGCACAGTAAATGGCGAGATCTACAAATCTGAGTACCTCGAGAAGCGCCTTTTGCCGTTTTTGCAGCAGCACGACGAAGCTCCGCTATTTTGGTCAGATTTGGCATCATGCCACTATTCTAAAAGTGTCCTGGAGTGGTATGAGGCCAATTCTGTCCATTTTGTTCCAAAGGACATGAATCCGCCAAACTGTCTAAAGCTGCGCCCGGTAGAGCAGTACTGGGCAATGATGAAGCGGGAACTTCGGAAGAGCAAGAAGACAGTCAAAGACGAGAAGGATATGTTAAGAAAATGAAAAAAGAAACTGAGAAACTGGTACCGGATGACACTGTAAAGACTTTGATGGAGGGCATCAAGCGAAAATGCGTTCAATTTACCACTCAAGGCTCCATCGATTAACTTTTCTTTTGATTTTTGAAGTAAATATATGTATAAAACTACCCTAAAATTTTGGTTCGATTTTAAACATTATAAGAAAATTGGCATGACATTTTCGGTGTCGCAATAATTTCGTGTTCGCCCTTTATGCCGGGATTAAGTTGACGATTTTTAGAGCGATTGCATAACTTTTCTATATGAGAAAGGCAAAAATGACCCCTATCGGCCCACCCCTGAAGAGATTTCTAGTCCCACCAGGAGTACTTGCTCCAAATTTGAAGCAAATCGGACAAGTCTAGCTACCGGACCAACGTGCCTGAAGTTTGTATGCGATTTTTGTTAACCCACTAGCTCCCATTTTCGCCGATAGGTGGCATTGTTTGCATCGTATTATCACTGAAAGTGAAAATAGGAAAGATAATTTAACTGCTCACAACTTTGTCAAAGACTGCTACTCAATCCGGCTTTGTTAAAAGAAATTATTAAGCTTTTAGCGAAGTGATGTCTGAGTCAGTTTTGCATGGGGCCTAGCGTTTATGCGAATCGATTACTGATACACACTGCTAGGCCCCATGCAAAACTGACTCAGACATAACTTCGCAAAAAGTGTAATAACTTCTTTTAACAAAGCCGGATTCACTAGCAGTCTTCGACAAAGTTGTAGGGAATTAAATTATCTTTCTTATTTTCACTCACAGTGATAATACGATGCATGCAGTGCCACCTAGCGGCGAAAATGCGAACTAGTGGGTTTTCTCCTTGTAAAATCCCATACAAACTTCAGGCACGCTGGTCCGGTAGCTAGACTTGTCCGATTCGCTTCAAATTTGGAGCAAGTACTCCTTGTGGGACTAGAAATCGACTCAGGGGTGGGCCGATTGAGTTTTCAAAAATTCATTATTTTTCTGGACAGTCTAATGTTGACCTGTGAAATAGAGCCACCTTGTTTCCAAGTTGATCGTTCAATCTGAATGCGAATGCAAAGAATGCATATTTTTCTATTGCCAACTCTCTCTATTTCTTTCTTATTCTTGAAAGTCTATTTTCAACATAACCTTTTTGAGCGACTCTGATTGGTTTACGCTGCTTTTTGATGTAAACTCCCGTTGAATCTCCAATGAGCTGATTATTTGTGTGATTTGTTGCCAGCCGTGTGAAAGCGACGGAGGCTCTGTATTCCAAGATCGGTATGCTGAGAAGACAGCATTCAAAAGCTCGTACTTGTGCTTTAATTCATTCATTCATTCGTATCATGACTCTCAGATCGCTCAGACGCTCTTCCCAGAGCGTGCAGTGTAAAGTTATATCGTATTGTAGAGATGCATGAGTGCATCGCGACTCAGAAGCATCGACTGTTGAAGAACTAGTTTTTTTCTTTAATTACATACATCGAAGAGCTCATGTCCAACACTTAAACTTTAGAACTATTTTGCGTTGTTTATTTATTAAGGCTTCATTCCCAAGGGTCATTCGCCTTTTTTGGAAATAATATACAATTCAAGGAAATAAAAAATTACAATTCGTATGACCCTGCCACTTATAGTTTTCCGATCTGTATGTTTCACATTCTTGTTCTCACTATGGCTCTAAAATTTTCATAACTTTCCCTACTTAGAAATCTCTAGTTAATTGAATGTTAATTTTCTTTCTTGGTATTGAACAATTGTCAAGTTTTCCCTCTGCCGCTTGCTGATCATTCTATCTGCTTTCTCACTCGCTCGTGTTTGTGTCCATGTTGTCGTCGTCATTAGAGTAGCTTTGATTTTCACTGTTACATGTGTAGTGCTTTTTGTGTTTCCGTGCGACTTTGGTATAGCCTTCTTTTTTTATTTTTTTTATTATGATTATAGAGGTTTTAACCTTAGGGTCATTCGCCTCTTTTCGGATAAGAGAAATCTCTTTTGGAAAAATCTCTAACCCTATGTGCGGGGTTGGGACCCGAACCCAGGTGAGCTGCGTACAAGATAATCGACTATCAACTACGCTATGCCCGTCCCCTCGTATAGCCTTCTTCTCTCTTATTAATTTCTTCCCTGGGTATGTTAACTATTGCTTTGGAAATACCGTGGAGTATTGTTTGTTCGGCAGTAGTGTGGCGTCTGGTTACAGAACTGGCACGTCGGCGTCTGCCCAGGGTATGTAGTTAACATCTTGGAGTGCTCTACCCTCGCAAATCAAGTAAGACGGTATAGGTTTGTTCAGCTGCATTCGCATCACCCGCACACCGTTTAGAATGCCAGGAAAAAGGTTTCTCCAAGTGCCGTTGGAGACGGATTTCACTTCTCCATACTTCGACATGAAACTTTTAATGTAATCCGTGTTAGTACGAGGTGCCAAATCATGTAGGCGTACTTCCGTTAGATCCAGGTCCATATACATAGGGATCTTAGTTTTGAAGGTTTTAAATTCAACATGTTCTTCGCTACGAAGCTTTCTGCCTTGGCCATGTAGTTGAACGTTATAAGTATTACTTTTCTTGTATGATGTAGCTGTATGTGTGAAACTGCTGTAACAACAACTTCCATTTTCTCCTCCTTTTACGCAAATGTAAACACGTCCGTGTTTGAAACTGTCGGTTTTACTTGAAAATGGTTTTAGCCACATTGGTTAGCCCGGCAAAAAGATAGGGGCCAAAATAGTTGAATAAAAGGCGTTGCCAAATATCAGCTTCATAAAGTAAGTTTTGTTTATCATAAAAAATTGTTCGTCTACGTATCTTTAGAATAAACAGAATATGGAATCCTAGATAAATCATCGTATTGCGCAAAGGTTCCAATGCTCCTTCCTTTTTTTGTGAATTTCTCTTCTAAAGGTGTCGGCATTTTTTTTTGCGAATGGCCGTTGTGCGATCGGTGCAAAAGACTACTTTTTCGTGAGCCGTCTGGAATTTGTGGAACAAAGCTAGGTACCACCTTTATATCACCTTCCTCTTTCCTCTGTCTCATTCATTCCTCTGTCAATCATTCACTGGACTCCAGACCCGTGCATAAATGTCTTCCCCTGACAAATATTCCTCTCAAGGTGATATGCATGTTGAAATAAAGCGACTTCACGGCCGAAATTATCCCATGCTTTTTTGTCATCTTCTTCCGGGCCAAAGTAAAAAAAACCTTTTATTCCGTACGAGATTCTAAGAACATTGACGCAACCATATTCGGCCGTGACCGTGAAATATCACTGGATCTTTCTGATAAGCTTATGGTGGCGGTGGTTGACGTCTAAAGCGGCGAACGAAATTGTTAACTAAGGGATCTCTTACGAATGAGAATAGAGTGCACGCACCCGCAAACGAAGTTGAGATCGATGGCGTAGTCAGTGATTTGATTTTAAATCGGGCATCATCATCATCAGTCACAGCTGACGATAATAGCTTCTATCTCAACTATCCCCTTTGACAAAATTTGGCTGAATTCAAAGAAGATGAAAATGTGTTCTATTGCCAGCAACGTTTCGAAATTTGCATAAATGTAGTTGTACGCGAATTTTGCCTCGATAGTACGATACACCAACACCCAAAAAAGTCGTATTGTTTTGTAAACTTCAATAAAGTGGTAACAGCTTTATAGTAGTTATACGGGTTGTATATAAATATATCATGAAAATCTGTTTAGTATGAAGAGAATTCTACAAGCTCTAGGAAGCACGAGTTTCAAAAAAACTTCAAGAAAATCCAACGACTATGAATAAAAGCTTAAGAATTCCTGCAAACTCACACTTATTTGAGCATTTCAACTAATTATTCGAGAAAAACGTGCAAAATGAGGAAAGTATCGCGTATCCAAAATGTTTTGGAGGTTTTTAGTTCGGCATACCGAGAAGCTTAACAGAAGTCTTCTAACATCAAGGAGATATGTAAGCTTTAGATAAGTTTTCTGAACAATACATCAGATTTTAGTTTACTCTCCCCCTTCGCAGATCAACGTAGGTTTTCACCCAAAGTAATCAAAAAGCATTATAATTCAGCCTTATATCTGCATACATGACAGTCTTTTAGAATCATATTTTCTGATTTCATGCTGATATAATGCCGTAAAAGGTCTTATATTGTACTATTACTGTGCAGAGATTGACAGTGCGTTTTCTGCATTACTAATGCCATTATTGAGCACCTTTGTAAAATTGTCAAAATTGTAAGCCTGTTATCTGCACTACTCATGCTTTCAGACAGCTATGCTTGGCTGTCTTTTTCCGCAACGATTTTGTGATGTTTACTTATGTTTTATTTGCGGTATGGTAAACAAAAAGGGAGAAAAGTTAAAAGCACTTTAAAACTGTAATTTGCACTTTTCTAATGATATAAGATGCATTTCTTTTGCTGCTAGACCACTACCTGCCCCTTAATCCTACTCCGTGATACCTACGGAAGCGCACTGAGTCACTTCCTTTCAGTAGGTATCACATCAACATTTCTTATTCTATTCTAAGAACCGGTAAGAATGGTCGTGGCCAATGAAAGTATCTTTCCCACCAGTAAATCCACTACATGTGACTTTCTTTTAGCCCAACAGTAATGTAAATGATTTGTTTTCCTTCAAATTAAAATGTCAAAACAGCTCGATATCAACGCAATAGGATAAGTCCAGTCGGTAGTGTACTGAATATGGTAAACCGGCAAAAAAGAAAATCATCCACCCCATAGTAGGCTATGGCGAACAACAACAACAACCAACCAACCAATGCAAGCGAGAATGTTGATGAAGCAAATGACAAGCGGTGAACGGGTAAACGCGCTATGCTTTCTTTAGCCGATATCACGTGCACACGTAAGGGGAGAAAGTGTGAAATGTCGGTTAATGAACGATCCGTGAGTGGTTTAGTGGTCACTCGTCGATTATTATGGAATAGGATGACTGGGCTATAGTCCACAGTAACTGATTCGTTGCGTAGCGCTGTTGTAACAATTATGCACAGAGGTTGCTGGTAATTATCCACGAAATAGCAACGAATTCGACAGAAACGGAATACTATAAACGGTTGTCACTCTTTTGACCCATCTAACCAACATTTGGTAAGAGTCAATCGCAACGGCAGATAGAATGCCCTAATGAAATCAAGCAATTCAGTTTTTTTATCTGCCAATTTTCCAATCTCCCCGTCAAACAAGCGTAAACAAACAAAGTAGGCCTTCCCCAATTAGGTTCGCAATCAAAGTACTGCTCCAGTTACCTAGTGATCGATAAAACTGTCGTAACAGTCCAAATTAGCTTGCACGCGTTGCATTTCTTTATTGTCTGTGTGTGATGTGACACGGTTAAAAGCGGCCAATAATTCATCGTTTTGTTCCTTCGATTCCCGCTTCTCGTGGCTTCCTCCGCCTCGATTGCGAGCTCAAATCAATTCGCAACTCACTGTCGTATAGCAGGTTCGGAAAGACGAACACGGATCGGTAACCAAATTGCAGCGTTTGTGCAATTGAAGAAAGAGACACTCGAAAGTGGTGCTGGTGGTGCACATAACCGACGTAGTTCGACAACGGTTTGACAAATTGGAGAACGTTCCGTCGCTTGATTCCATCCATGGTTGCCTATAGGAATTAGTTCCAGTTGCAACAAGCGATAGTTAATGTGACGGCCGCGGTGTGTTGCCGCTCTGAATGCAACATTAAAAGGTGTCATTGTTGCGCCGCATCGCCTACTATTTGTTTGTTGATTGATGCTTTTTCGTGCAATGTTGCGAAATTCCAGCTGCATAATCAGTTCTGGTCAAAAGATCGATGCTACCGAATTCCGCTTTGGAATAGGTACGAGTGTTACGCGTGTTGAGCGAACACACGCACACACAGACGAACAGCGGACTCAATCCCGAAAGAGAGCTTCGGAGCGGTACCTTTGAGAAGTGAAGAGCCATAAGTGGTATGCATTAGCCGATAATAGACCGTGACTGATTGTGATGTAATCAGTTGATCGGCTTTGGTTTTCTTGTATAGTAAATATGCAGTCATGGCTCGTAGGATGAGCTATCATTTTTTTTCAACGATGCCTGCTATTGTAACTGTTCCGCTGATTGGAGAGTTAAGCCTGTTGAGGTAGGTGCACTCTGCCTGATTTAAACAACTGCCTATTTGTTGAGCTAGTCGGTTTGCCGAGGGGGTAAATTATTGAACTTATCTGTTGGATATGTAGGGCAATGTACATGGAGGTCAGTAGAGTAAAGTGTAATTGGTTCTTTCGTTTCAGATTTAACGGACTACCTTAGAGCTTCCTTCGTTACGTAAAAGGAATGATGACCGTGGATAAAGGCGGAACGAATAGGTTTTGTGTTGTTACTACTGTGTGAGCCATGTCGTATCAGAAGAAACTGGAAGAACTTCGGAGAAAGCTGCAAGACAATTCCCGTATTCGCTACTTTTCTTTGTGTTTTGGTATGATAAAACTTCGTTAATTGGAGACGAGTGAAAAATCTGTAATATACTGAATACTTAAGGAGTTTAAGAATCGGATGACATTGGATCGCCAACACAAGGCAACAAGAAAACCGGGAGCAGCCTGTATGGAGATGGAGGGAAACGGTTAAAGGTAATTTGATTAGAAATCCCAGTATTGTTAAAAAGCAAAGTCACGTCGAGTAGTTCAATGCGAGAGCAGAATTATATACAAGGTCTTCCCGATTCATGGCGAACGTCAGCAATCTGATTTCAAGATCCGCTCTAGGAAGCTCTACACGTAAATGTTGACTAGATGACTAATTGGTTTCCAACAAATACCACAACAGGAGTTTTACACAGGAAATCATAAGTTCGAAGTGGACGATCATTCTCAAAAGACACTTTGCATCTGTGGGAAGCGAAGTAAAATTTGAATCACAAAAGGCACCATGAATGATGAAATTTACAAAACGGAATGTCTACTAAAACGTATTGTTTTGTCATTTTAGGGGCAGCAGAATGAAAAACCACTATTTTGGACGGATTTAGCCTATCTAGCAACTGTTCCAAGTGCTTGCTGGAATGGTGTGAAGCTATTTCTGTGCATTTTTGAACTCAACAAATTGCTGTGAACTTCGTCCAACCAAACTCTATCGGGTCATGATGAAGGGAGAACTCAGAAAAAGCGATAAAATAGTAAGTAATGCAAGCGATATGTTTGGGAATTGGAAAAAATTGAGAAAACGATAACCGGTTACGACAGTACCAGCTGTTATGGGTGATGCAAAGTGTAAGTATTGAGAATTTTATCATATTACCTCCAAATAATTGATTTAATTACTACAATTTACTTATTGCATATACAGAATTTTCCTACAAATTTGGATTTGGATTACATTACGGTGGTTGCACTAATTACGGCATTTGCACTAATTGTAGTATGGCACGCTCCCTGGTTTGGCTACAATAGACCGGGTCACTTCAGATTTTGGCTTTAGTGTATCTAGCCAAAGTATCTTCATTTCTTTCAGTACCCTCTTCCTCCTTCAGCACCTGCCAAGGTTACTCTGCGGATGAACGATGTTGGGTGCTGCATACACTGCTTAGTAAACGCCGCTCGTAATGCTGTTTCTAACGCCTCCAAGTCAGCTGTGGTCCACTTGACCACCCCGAAGCTGTATGTCCACAGTGGTACGGCAAACGTGTTTATCGCTTTGGTTTTGTTCCCGGTGGAAAGACCCTAAGTAGGATTTTACCTGCCAAGCAGATCCTAGATGACGGGGCGGCCGAGGTGCTTCTACCAAGACTTTGATCAATGGACGGCTTCATCTGACCGGCCGGGATTACAACGGCTGTTTTCCCGGAATGCCATTGGCTGCTCCGGCAGCAGTCCTTTACTGTTCGCTAGGGAGGTGAGCTTGGCTCCTTTGCCGGATCCACCCTGGTGACGGGGCGAACTAGCGTTGGATTGTCGCCGTAAATCCAGAGTGAACTTCCCAAAGGGAACCTACGTCCGCCCTGCTTTGTTCTCATTTGCGATTGTGAGGAGAGCTTGGCTTGTTCGGCTGGTCCTTCACAGTGTAAATTATCCATGTTCGGTTCCTTGTTGATTAGCTGGAGTAGCGAAAGAACTCTTTCGATTAGCTAACCCTTTTTGACGAACCGGCACCACGGATCGGCAATCTCGACGAGCACTTTTACCGCGACACTTACGCACTTCGCTTCGCGGGCTACCGTGGTGGAAAATTGTCCCGAAAATCAAACACGTAATCTGGCGTAATTTTTTTGATGGTCGCCTTCCATTCCAAACCACCACCGAACACAAAATTCAAAATTGTGAAAATAGGGTAACCAACCTCGGTAGGATCGCTACTGGTATGATGTTCAGGAAACGGAAATAGGTTGAGCATCAACATTTTGTGCTAGGAGCGGCTAGAAAAAATGCCTAACCAGGAACTGGCGGCAACCTCAGTTATATCAAAGATAGCCGAACCAGTAAATAATGGAAAATAAAAAAAATGCCAGAACTAAATCAGAATAACTCTTCTGTTAAGAAGTGGAGATTTACACAACTTGTTACCGAAACAAATATCGACTTACACCTTGCGAAAACTAAAGATTTGCACAACTTGTTACCCAAAACATTACATCCCAATTAGACTCAAGCCCAAGCAGACTGCGGTTCCGACACCGCACCAAACTGTGGCTCCTCTTGTTTACACCGAACTCGAACCGCTCGCGGAACGGAAGAATAAAGGAAAAAAACCACTTCGCCAGCGACCTAACGGAAATACCGTCCACATCTTAATTTTTAACTCGAAACTCCGAAGGAATTTCTAGCGAAAACATAAACAGCGCTAACAAAATAAATGTGTTGATCATCATTCATTATGAATCTGAGATGCGAGATGCTGCTGCCCCTGATATGGTTGGTCTGTGGCGGTTTGGTTACCGGCGTAGCCGGCCACTGCAGTCAAGATGATGATGCTATACACACAGACCCAGAACACACATGATGAATATGGGAAAATTGTTCCCATCGTTGGCCTAATTTGAGTTTTTACGAGGCCCGGGTTGAGCCGAATCAGAACTTCAGGTGCCTGCAGACTCTAAACCAAAAACCAAACAGGTGAGAAGTGATTAGCAAAGTGGTGTTGTTGTTGTTTTTTCCCCGCACTGATTGATCACTTAATCGACCGATGATCCGGGATCAAACAAGTGTTGTGGGAATTTGTGGCCTGCGATCAAGTGGTGAACATCGAAACTGTACTTTTTTGTTTCCTGTTTGAGTGTGGGGATTATCCCATATCGGTGAGCGGTAGTAGGCCATGACATGTCAGTTGGGTCCAAGGGAAAATAAATTCTTTCAAAACATGAAAAAAACGAGAGAAGAATTCAGGTCATAAAAGTTGAGTCGCAACGGTGAGCTGTTGATCGTGCGTTGATGATGCTTTTTTCGAATCGCTTTTGTCGGTGATTAAACCATTCATCCTTTCAATTTCAGGGAAGCCAAGAGAATGCGTCTCCCTGATTCAAAACGAATG
The DNA here is from genome assembly GCF_030247195.1 of Topomyia yanbarensis. NCBI lineage: Eukaryota > Metazoa > Arthropoda > Insecta > Diptera > Culicidae > Topomyia > Topomyia yanbarensis. The sequence continues at coordinate 207,834,144 of NC_080670.1, read as the reverse complement.
ACTGATGATGCCTTATTTGGACAGTTGCTGCTTCCATGATTGGATCATTTACAACGGCTCTCGGGTCTCTGTAGTGACATGATGTTTATGACGGGACAAATGACTCAAGGTTAATGGTGGGTTTCTTTTTTTCTTCTCTGAAGAGTGAGCACTAGAAAGTGAAGCCGCTCGTCGTTAATGGCTGCGTGTTTGCTAGGGTGTTCCGTTCCTAGAAAGTCAATGTGCTGATGATGAATGGTTTTCTAGAAAGATTAAAAAAAAACTACGCAGAGAATATAGAAACGATTGCGGTTACTGTGTATTAATTAAACAATTAAAAGTGCTTGGTGGAAAAGTTCATTCAATTAATTTCGACTAATTCCCAATCAAAGCAATTTCACACCTATCGAGCACAAAACGCCCGAAAATGGTCCCGGCATTGAACTAATCGAAAACTCAGATAGAGTGTAAAACAATCATTTCCGCTTGAAACGATGCGCCAAACCGGAATTCCAATTGAAAACCGAAGCTTTCTTCCCATTCGAGCCCCCAAAATCATATCGTTTTGAATCTGGGTTCGAAAACCATCCAAAAAGTACAGATTAAATGAAAACAAAACGGTATACCAACCTCCGGGATCAGATCGATGATGGAGGAATCATTTTCCACCACTTTACCGCAGCCGAAGGTGCTAATGATTCGGTTGTTTTCCGTTTAGGTTAGTTTAGCTTTTTTTTCTTTTCTAATTCAACTTCCAATCGATTTAGATCCATCCTGAAGAGTAGAGAATGATCATCTCTATAGCTTTTGTTTCCATCATGCAAACAATGCAAATTATTAGAGCTAATTTTCAACAGTCCTCACTGCTCAATGCGTATAGGTTTTCCATCATTTCTCACCGTAGGGAGCGCCACTTGACAGTTCCGCAAGTTGCAACTGTTTTTTGTTAATCGTTTGCTCATCGAAAACAGCAACAATAGCCTAACAAAAACAAAGGCTTGGAATGTTGCTTATGTTTATCTAGGTAGCCCCTCGAAAAGCGATATACCTACAACTGGAGAGACTGAATTCCACTTTTTTTCGTTTTTTTATGATTGTTTTATCTTCTCTTCAGGAAGGCCCCTTCTTTTTATATCGGTCTCCAGCACTGATCGGGCTTGACAGCAGTTCGAATAAAATGAGGCCAATCAGGTGCAACGCCTACTACTGATCGGTCGGTCGGTCGGCTTTTGCTTGAAAGGGTGATGAATTGAACACGAAAGCATCATCAATCATCGTAGCTTGTTATTCCGTTGCTATGTAGCCTATATAGCAACCTGTAATTTCTTCCATCAGTTTTGGCGAATGTTTTCAATAGGACGTGAGTGCAAATAATTTCAAATAATGATCCCTTAGTTTCAAGAATTTTATACTGAATAAAACAAAAAGGACGTAAGTGGCAATGTGAGCCGCTCTTTGTTTTCATTCTTTTTCGACTATTACGGCGTCATGAAATTTTCCAGTACAGATCGAAAAAAAGAATGATTTTGACAAATGAGTTTAAGAGAATCCTAACCTAAATCTAAACTAGACTAAATTTCAAGTGGGCGAGAAAGTAAGCAAAGAGATTCTTCCACTGTTACTTACGTCCTATTAAAAATTGGCTACAGATATGTTCGTTTTTCGCTTGTGTTTAGAAAGAGGTGCGAATGTCATGTTAATTCGCATTCACAGAAAATTCTCTGACATAGTTTGCGGAGTGGAAGATCTCAGAACAAAGGTAATCGAATATGCTATAGTAGTGTTGAATTGTGTTGAAAACTTTCTTAATTTATGCTTCGTTGTAGATGTGACTCTGAACAGATTTGTAAGTGGACAGAACAGAACGACAAGAGACGAATTTTATGACTGTTATATGACTCTCGAATCGTTGCTTCCGTGGAAGTTTACCGAACTCAAAAGTGAGGCGAACGTGATGGAAGACTTCAATAAACATACGAGTTCAACAACGATGTGGTCTGGCTGACTAATAAATTTGTCTCTCACGCAATGAATTGTATTCAAAATCAGTTTCAACCGCCGAGCACATTGAAAATCAATATAACAATAGATGCTGTAAGCGGAATTTATTGTCAGAATTTGTGGTTCGGAGTGCGCACGGCTACAGAATCATGCAAATGATTTCAAACACGCGAAGGTACATAGACGCTAGCATAAAACAACCCACGGGATCTAGCACGCTAACATAGAAACGCTCGTGCCCTTTGCATCAATACTAATCTGATCATAAACTCGAACACGCAATCGCGATCATCATGATGTCTTCATGCTTCCCTGAACCGTACACTAAACATTGCAATCAGAATCACAGCCTGCTGCAATTAGTCCTAAACAGTGCTTTAATAGGTAACATTGTCCGTTTCGTCTGCAATTGTACGATCTAGTGCACCAGAAATTGAAGGATCACAAATTCCTCACCGAGAAGCGGTTAGAAACGGAGCGTTCCGTTCTACGGCGAAACATATGTTGTCAAAGAGAAGCAAAGCCGGAGAAATATCTGTCCAAAAGATGATAATTTTTGGCACGGCAGCACTCCGTACCCAATTCCAACAGATAAAGCTGTCAATCCGACGGTGCGTATCCGAACCAGTAAGAGAGCGTTTCTCTGCTTCGCATAATGTCTCGATGAAAGATCCGACAGAATACTACAGCGCCCTCCGTGCTGTACACCATTTCCGTGACCGCAAGTGGCAAAGCTAAGAAGACCGGCTTTGACATCCTCATCCCACTTGGGGAACCTTCGTGTGAGAGATGTACTTTACGTTACTGCTTCTCTCCTTCCTGGGAGATATCAAATAGCCGGTTCCCCGCCCGTTGAGCGTCTGGCACACCTCGCCACCCATGAACGCAACCACGTTGCGCTTAGCAGGAAAGACATCCTTGACGAGCAACTTCAGCCGTTGCTTTTGGGTGGCCGCTTGGGATTCCGACACGGTTTCCTGCTTCAACTTCCTCTTTCACATGACGGTGTTCAGTGAACGAAGAGCGGTATAACCACTGCTTGAGTAAGGATGATGATGGTAAGGCGAAACACTTGTAGGAAAGGGTGGTACCATTGGTAAACGGAGACTCAAATTATAGAACTCTAGTCCAAAAATTTCAGGCGCATTTTAACTGGTAAAAAATGCGGGAGAATGTTAGAAACTTGGCGTGAAAGTACCAAACGTATAAGGCTAGCAAAGCAGCGATCAGAAAGATGTTACTCAAAATGCGAAAACTGAAGCCAGCCAAAGTCTCATGGCAGCTAATCTTAATACACTTTGTGGGCCCTAATGACTAGTAAAATTGATTAGTTTTGTAGAAAATCGCATATGTGTACCAAAACGTCTGCAAATATTTTATTTAATTATTTTTGAGCCACCCTAATGGCATCTAAAATTTATTCTATTTTTTTATTGTAAAAAAGCGTCCCAAAACGACTGAAAATGTCTTATTCAAAGTTCTTTTAAACAAAATAATTATTTTTGAGCCACCCTAATGGTTAGAGAAACTGATTCCTGTTTTTTATGTAAAAAATGAATTCAGTGTTTTAAAACTACTCGAAAAAAATATTTGAACCTTTTCGAGAAAATGATTGATTTTGAACAACCATGTACATAATTGATTTTAAAATTCTTTTTTTTAAGGTAAATTAATTCAGCTTTTCAAATTGTCCGAAAATATTTTATTTGGGCCATTTTAACAGAAATAGTATTTTCGAATCACCCTAATTGCTAGTAAAATTGAAACTTAATTTTTGGCTGATACAAAAAAATCAGCTTAGTGCCCCAAAAAACGATAAAAAAATATTTAAATCTTTCCGAAAAAATTACTATTTTTGCACCACCCCAATGACCAGTACAATTCATTTTCTAATTTTTCAAAGTAAATGATAAATTCAACGTCTCCGAAATGACTGAAAAGATCTTATTGGAGCTTTTTCGACAAAAAATATAGTAAAATTAATGTTTTTTTTGTTTAATGTAAAAAAATCAATTGAATATCGTAGATTTCATCAATACTGTTCAATTCAAACGAGTATTTTGGAACCATTCTAATGATTAGCATAATTAGTTCTCATTTTATAAATGTAAAAAAATATTTCAGCGTCCCAATACTACCAGAAAAATACTATTCATGCCTTTTCGGAAATATGAATATTTTTGACCACTCTAATGATCAATATAAATTATTCTTTAATTTTTTCAAGGAGAACAAAATCAGTGTCTCAAAACGACACACAATCTTATCTTGGCCTTTTTGGCGAAACGATTATTTTTGAGCCAACCTAATGTCTAGTAAAATCGATTCTTCAACTATTTCAATGTTGAACTTGAATTCGGCGTCCCAAATTTATTAAAAAAAATTATTTGAACCTTCTCCAAAAAACATTTTTGAGCCACCCTAATGGCTTCCCAAATTCATTCTATTTTTTTAATGTAAAAAATAAATTCAGTGTCCCAAACTACTCAAAATACTTTATTCCGTTTCGACAAAATTATTATTTTTGAACCACCGATTCTTCAACTATTTCAATGTTAACATGAATTCGGCGTCCCAAATTTATTAAAAAAAAAAATTTAAACTTTCTCGGAAAAAAAATATTTTGAGCCGCCCTAATGGTTTCTCAAATTTGTTCTACTTTTTTATTGTAAAAAAAAATTCAAAATACCTTATTCAAAAGTCCTTTTGACAAAATTATTATTTTCGAACCACCCTAATGACTAGTAAAATTCATGACATTTTTGTACCTGTACAAAAAAATGACAATTTGAACCTTCTCAAAAAGAAAGATTATTTTCGATCCACCCTAATGATCAGTAAAATTAATTCTTCAATTTGTTTTTCATGGTAAAAATTTAATTCAGTGTCTAAAAAAATATTATTTGAAATTGTTCGAAAAAATTATTATTTTTGAGCCACCCCAACAACCGTGATTGCTAAACAAATCAGCCTTCCCAAAACGGCAGAAAATATTTTGTTTAAAGCCGCTCGAAATATTAATTATTTTTGAGCCACCCTAATGGCTAGTAAAATTGCTTCTTTTTTCATTTAAAAAAGCCAGTTCAGCGTTCAGAACCGCAGAATAATTATTACATAAAAATTTCAATAAAATTGTTATTTTTGAACCACTCTTTTTTTAAGGTAACAAATACATTCAGCATCTCAAAAATACTGAAAAAAAATTGAACCTTTTCGAAAAATGATTATTTTTTATTCGCACTAATGATTTTTCCAGTCTCAAAAATTATTTTGTCGTAGATTTAGCATATACCTGGCGGCCAAGTCGGTCTGCCACAATACTGATGGACTTCGTAACAAGTTTGTCTTTAGTCTATTAAATTTTGCCTGTTTGAGCTTGCTCCAAAGTTTTCTCATTTTTTTAAAATTTCTCATAGAGTTAAAGGAACAACTTTGCTTGATTGTTTTTCCTTTCATTTTAATACGAAGCAAGAAAAAAATGATGGCATCCAAAACATTCTTTAATTTTTTAAAATCATTCTTCGAGCAAATATTCTTATTCAGGCGGTTATGATTATTATTGTTTGTCGTCAGTCTGCTTTCTCATCTTGTACAGATCAGAAACCAAAAAGCGCATCACTTGCGAACAGCATAAAAACAAAAAATACTATCCACACTGCTCCGCTTTAGCATGTACGCGTAAACTTATAGACACAGCAAAGTTACGTTTCCCCCAATTGCCGCGTGAAATGAGGTAATCGCAAAATAAATTGTGCCTATTACGGGAGAATACAATCTCGATTGACTTTTCGCAGAACCGTGTTAGATCTACAGTGCGTGAGTTGGTACAGTTCATCAAGGTGAAAATGGAACTTACTCTTACAGAAGTTTCACACATACAGCTACACCATACGAGACAAATAGTACTAATACCGTCCAACTCTTTTGCCTAGGTAGAAAGCTTCATAGCGAAGAACCACATACAACTCAACGTTGACTATTAAAATGTCAAAACCAAGATCCCCGTGTGTATGGACCTTGATCTGACGGAACTTCGCCTACACGATTTAGCATCTCGTACCAGCACGGATTATATTAAAAGATTCATGTTGAAGTATGGAGAAGTGGAACCCGTCTCCAACGACACTTTTCCCCTAGCATTCTTAATAGTTTTCGGGTGGTGCGAATGCGGCTGCTTGATTTTCGAGGGCAGATCATCTCAAGGTGTTACAACCACATACAAATAACCCTATGCACATACCCTGGGCAGACGCTCAGGTGCCAGTTCTCTAACCAGACGGCACACTACGGTAAGCCATGCGCCAACTAAGAAAATTGTTTACTAGTCCCAACACCATCAAACAACATTCGGCCTTTCTGCTGATACACCACAGAAAGCCGGTCGAAAAATAAACAATACAGACAAACAATATTCCACCGAGTCAATAGTTAACATACTTAGGACAGAAATAAACAAGAAAGAAGACGGCTATACCAGAGTCATTCAAAACACACAGAAAGCACCAAACATGTAACAGCGAAAATCGATGCTCTAGCGACGACGACATGGACACAAACACAAGCGAGGGAGAAGGCAGACCACTGCTTACCACAATTAACGCACAAGAAGCGGAAAGGAGTGCGCTCCGGGATAGTCGACAAAAAGAATATTCGATTATTCATTTTTTTAAAACTATTTTGAATTGTAATTTGTAATGTAATTTTGTCCCTCAACGTTAAAGTTAAATAGATAACAATAACAAATAAAACAACTATTATTGTTTCGCTTAAGTTTTTCTCTCAAATTCATCCGAAGATTTTCTCAAGTTTTCCCTGAATTTGCATCAAATTTTATAATACGGATCTGTATTAAATTTGATTTAAATTTTAACAGAAAATGTTAAACTCAAAATAGTCTTTCATTTGATTTGAATGTGGTGAGTTCATCACAAATTTGCCTTATTGCGGTGAGGGTGAATTTGTGAGGAACTCAAGATGTTTGGAGCAGCTAAAACAGTGTACAATGTTGCATAAATGATAGATTTAACATTTTTTGCATTTCAAAAATAAAAAAGATTTGACACATTCTAGCCTTTTTTTAAATTTATTCGTTTCCAGCATTTTTATTTGATTATAGAGGTTTTAACATTCGCCTCTTTTTTTGGATCAGAAAAATCTCTTTGGAAAAATTTCTAACCCTATGTGCGGGGTTGGGAATCGGAACCCAGGTAAGCTGCGTACAAGGCAATCGATTTACCAACTACGCTATCCCCGCCCCCAGTTCCCAGCATTCTTTGAACACTAAAAAAACATTTTGTTAAGAAAAAATATCTGATCAAGCAAACGATTTGTAGGTGCGATTAAATGAGTGCTTTTTCCATTGCATCTAATAAATTCCACCGATGTTTTTCTCCAATCATCATTCAAGCCGTCCTTGTAGCAATCAAAATTCCTCCATTAGCACTCGTGCCCGCGACCAGGGGACACACTCTATCGAAACAGTCCATAAAACCAGCTAACTACTCACCGCAGAAGGGTATCCCCTCGGGGACCCACTGGCCGCTGTCGCACACACGCCGCGACGGTCCCAGTAGCTCGAATCCCCGTTCGCACGAGTAGGACGCCCAGGTCCCGTTCGGCAGCGAATCGTCCGTGAACTGCACTATACCGTGGGCTGGAACGCCCGGAAATTTGCAGCTTCCACCACCGCCGGGCGACACCTGTGGGGATGCTGTCGGTTGTTCTGCGAAAGGAAGAGGGAAAGGTAGTAGAAGAAAAAGAAAAAAAACACAAATTAGCCATTTTCTCTAGGGGTTCGTTCAACCGACCCAAATCGGATTGGTTGTCATTAAAGTTAGAGAGAAAAAATAACATTTATTAGCTTTAGGAATCCTATGAAACGGGGAAACTATGACAGATAAATAGCTGATCTTTTATGGCTCCGATTGGCGGAAAATGGCGAACCACAGGCGATGGAACTCGCATTGATTGTTCGACAACGGAAGCTGCTAATGCCTTTTATGTTCAGGACTCAATTAACGAAAACGATGAGGGCTGTAAAAATGGACGATTGCTTTTTGATTGGATTGACTATCTTCTGTCTAATTGGTGTATACAAACCTTATAGTTTTTTTTCGGTTTTACCTGGTACTAAAAAGAGACTGATTACAACCATGTGTTTCATGGATTATACACCGTCAAAAACGAGGTGAAGATATGTGGAAGCCAGGAACGCAGGCTTGTTGCTAGGCACCGACGCGCTTGTTTACATTGAGAAAAAATGGAACTCGAAGCGAAAATTCAAACGCACAAATGGGAGCTTTCGGACATTTTCCTTCGGACATCTACACATTGGCAGAAAATTTGAAGCTTTGTTCGTAAACGATTAAAGTTCGCGGGTGTTTTTTGCAGTGGTGTGTGATTAAAGTGCATTTGACAAAGTGTTCTGAAAGTGAGAACAAGAAAAATAAGTGTTTCGAAAAGAAACCCCAAGTAAAGAGGGATGATATTTTCGCACAAAATAAGAACTACAGATGGAATTCCGTCAAAAACTCGGGTTGATTGTGTAGGAAAATGTACTAGTTTCCTCAAGTAGCAGTTTCGTGGTACACCGGCAAGGTTAGTGTATTGAAAAACGTATTTTTACATTTGCTCATGTCAGATACATGGTTAGGTAGGCGAGAGGGTGTGTGCGGCGTAGGAGCTATGTTGTGGCTCGCTTGTATAATGTCCTTAACAAACAAATTTAATAAGTTTACGGATAAAAAACGAATGTAAAAAATTGACGTCTATACGTCGATACGCCTACTTCGATCTCACTTTTGTGTTACAGACTAATTTCAGTTTTCTCTGGTACCGACAGATCTCCCCCTAAAAGAACCTGTTTCCTTCACCAACCTGCAAAGCCATACCGATCGGATGAACGAAATCATCCTTTAAAATCAAAATCTTGGTTTCAGCAAATCTGAACCACGCCGCCGCTCTGTCCGGCGGCGGAGGAAAAGAAATTGAAAAGTAGGTGAAATAACAGCAGCTCCCGAGAGTTTACCAATCGAAGCAGGCTCGCTTCATAGTGATAATGATTCCGTCAAATTCCGACCTCTCACCTGTTCGCTGCGGCTTCTCGCCTACTTGTTTGCCTATTTCCCTATCTCCAGTGGCTAGCCTTTTAAGCCTCAGAAGAAGGAGAAAAAAACAAACCTGAAGCACCCTTTCCGTAGCCGCGCACGAACATCTCCAAATAATTGGACCAAGTGCAGTTAACCTGTTCCATAACACCTTCCAATCTATCTAGCCCCGGCCGTGACCAGCATCCCGTATCTACTCTGTGATGAGGGAGAGAGAGAGCGAGATAAAAACTCATACGGTTTTCGGTTTTAAATGCTGATATTTGGAAGGAACCTGATTTCGCGCGTAAATCTTAATTTTACTCCCAAAGTTTCCTTACCCCTTCCCAACCCAATCGGATTCCGTTAGTTTTTCGAATTCGGCCATGGTCGGGTATCGATCAGAGAAATAGGTGAAGATTCCCCGTTTCTCTCTCTCTCTCTCTCTCTCTCTTTGGGTAGTTTTTTTCTTTTTCCAACGATTCGGATGGGATAAATCTCATCGGAGCGATCGTTATCAAAATTTCAAATCTGGGTCTCCTTCATTATCAAACATGATGGTTGGGAAGGGGTAAGTGTAGCATGGGGGTCCCGGGCAAGGGGCGAAAAACTGTTAATTTGCGGCGAACAATATGAGCGCTCTGTAGATGTAGGTATACGAATGTAAACAGCTGAATGGCGGAATTAATGAAGTGGCCCCGCGGGAACCTGTTCGGTTGAGAAGAGGAATGCATCGAATAAATATGCGAAGTTTATTGGCGTGTGTGTCACTGTGTTTGTGGCGTTATGAGAAACCGTGAAATATGTCCGAGTTTTTGAGGTTGGGTTTACCGTCGTCGCCGTCTTCGATCGTTTTTTTGGAGAGGCAAATTACAAATGCAAATTAATTTTGAATTCTTTTTTTTCGTGTGTCGGTTACAAATAGTAGAGAGGAGGAGAACATAAAATCAAAGCACATTCATTGTTCTTGGCGGCTTCAAACCCGGTGAAGATCGGTTCTCGAGTGGCTAGTTAGCTAAAGAAGGCCTTTTGGGGATCGGCAGGCACTTGAGTGTCGTCGAAAGAGGAAACTAGAGCGGTATTCCTTTAAGCGTAAAATCGAAACTCACGAGCGGTTTTCTTCTAAGTTAAATCGGTTGATCAACAGAGGGATGATGAAGCGCATATTTGTATGAAGTTGATGTTATGCATTTAAACTATGCCCACGGTTGCCAGACATGCATCAGTACTGGGATATGTTCCAAATTGAGTTTTAGTTTTTATCAATGTATAAATAACAAAAAATCTGGATACGCAATTGCATTTCTACAAGGCAGTTACATTTCGAATGATACGGAGCTCCGTAATCGGATTCACAAAGGTCACACGAATAATACTCAGCACGTTGAATAGTAGCCTGTGACAATTGCCCTTGCAATGTCCAGTCAGTGCCCTGACCAGAATACTGCAATTGTGCTTGGAAAAATGCAACAAATTCTTTGGCATTTTCGTACTCACATCCGGCAGAAAAGTGTTTGTTTGAACGCAAGTTTGCAAGCTACCCCAATGGTTGGCATTTTGGGATGCAGCCTAAGAGTAGATCTTGTGCTTTGTCCAACTTGGTCGAAATTGGTAGAACTGGTTTTGGGTCAACAAAGTCAGTCGCAGTGCCTGCCCCGGTCAATTCGTCCGCTCATTCATTTCCAGTAGTACCGGAATGGCAAGGTACCCAAGCTCTAAGTTCTTCGATTTGAGTTCGACATGTGATTACTAATTTCGATATGGGATTTCCTGAACTAAGTCCTTGTAGGGCAGTCTGTCTGTTAGATCAATAATAGATTATTTTCCCGCAAATTCCCGGCTGAAGTGCTGATTGTACATCATACAGAAAGATTTCAAAGATTTCTGATTGGAATACGGTACAGTATCTACCAAGCGAATTAGATTCGTCTAATCTCATTTTACGACAATAGACACCAGCAATGACTCAGCCATCGAACAAAGAACTGTCAATTTAACAAACTACCTGTTATTTCTAGTTGTCGCTTCATACAGCCAGACTATTCCTCACAAAGAGGAATTCTCACATTGAAAGCTTTAAATGTGAGTTTAAGATCACTGCGAACTCTTCCCAAGTGACCATAGTCTTGTGTATCTAGTTGCACAATCTATTGGGTTACTGTTCCAGAGCTCAGTAACCTTAAGACGGAATGCACAAGAAAGTGCTTCTTGTTTCAGAAACACATATAGTTCTTTTATGTTCAAAAGTGCCTCTAGAGCAGCAGTAGGTGTTTTCGAGAACGCACCAGTCTTCGCCATCAAGACCATCCTCTGAAGATGGTTTAACTTTAATTGGATTGTCATGACTTCTTCCTTCTGCCACAAAACAAGGCACCCGTATGCCAGTATTGGTTTAACAATTGTTATGTAGATCCCTTTGAACGGACTTGGGTTCGAGTCCCCAAGATTTGCCCCGAAAGTCCGTCTACATTGGCCGAAGGCCATGCAAGCTTTCTCGATTCTAAAATCGATATGAGCTGTCCGATTAAGTTTTGAATCAAGAATTACGCCAACGTACTTAACTTGATCTTCGACAATAATTTCAGTGTCAAAGAACTACAACGGACGAGCCCCGGTTGTAATCCTTCGTTGCGTGAAAAGCAAGAAAAAAAGAAGCGGTGACAGCACATCACCTTGAGGACATCCGCAGACACTCCCTTTCCTTATCTCTACTTGTCTTAACGATGAGCACAGGTGTCGCTTGTTAAGCATTGCGTGTATCCATTCCGTGATGTATGAAAGTACTTCACGACCTCGTGCTGCTTCCAAAATGGATTTGAAAGGCAGGCTGTCAAAAGGATAACTTTTTGTGTCGAACAAGTTCGGTATTCCACTAAGCGGTTCCTCTAGAAGCACGCCTTATTCGAAGCGGACAAGATTCTTGGTATGCTGCTACTATGAGTGAATTTGTTTTAGTCACGACCTCATTCAAGTCAATTGAAACCTAGTCGCCAAGCCCTCTTTATAGATTTGGGACTAAGATATGTGACGCTATCTAGCGATGCGTTTAAATAATCAACGACGATGTACTTATGATCAGATATTGACGGTTCGAGCTCGTTGGGTACGAGCCAGTTTGCCAACTTATGCGTAATACCGTCATAGCAAAGAGTTACATCTAACACCCATTTTCCTGCCAGATATTGCAAATAATCAGGACCATCGAATTGAGAAAAGCTGCATTCGAATCCAAGCAGTAGCACAACAAAGACAATTCCATGTTCCTCCAAACCGACAAGCAGCGAACATGAAGATGGCAAATAAGGTACGGGTACGTGGCCGTGATCGGTAAGTCCGCTATGACAGCTCGATAGTAAGCAGACTAACAGACCCTCAAGCAGCAGTAGATGACTCTGCTCCCCTCTGATAAAGAAAACCTCTACACGAAACAAAAAATTGCGAGCTCAAGATTCAATTATTTTTCTAATCGTCTAACCCAAGTTGGTGTCAGTTACTGACGAGTAGAATACTAAACACAACATTTAGCTTTTCTAACTGCTGTGCTCTCATGTATTCAATATTGTCGTGCTGCTCATTGTTCATTAAACTTTTTTCTTGTTTCCTTTTTGCATACATTCTAGTCTCGATCTTTGGACTCTAAATTCTGGATAGTTTCTTTACATTGTGCTCTGACCTCCATAGATAGTGACACGTATCTGTTGTACTCTGAACTGTGTTCTCTAAACTCTGGACTGCAGATCGTTTCTGGGGATTCTGAACTCTGGACTGTTGACTCCGTTCTCTGAACTCCGACCATTGTGCCCCGGGTCTGCTGACCCTAAACCGTTTCTGTGAATTCTGGGCAATGGATTTTATACTATGGACTTTTGAATTTGATTCAGAACTGTTAACTTTGAGCTCTGTTCTCTGGACTTTGACCTCTAGACGACGGTCTTTCGACTGTGGACTCTGTGATCTGAATTTGGGACAGTGGACTCTGGGCTCTGTACTGGATCTCCGAATCCTTTATTATTTACTGTAAGCTCTGTATTCTG